>NW_026125818.1:0-99107 GCF_943737965.1 Phodopus roborovskii
AATAACGCTCTGCCATTCTCGCTTATGGTGTGGCCACACTCTTGAATTCCAAGACTGCATGGTCACTTTCTCTCCACCCATTGGGAATAAACCGGCCAAGAAAATACACCCCACCACTCCACTGGGATGCCTGATAGAAAATTTAAAGCCCTTTTCACTTCATGCCACTTGTAAATGCACCCAGACTTATTTACTTTTGTACTGAAAAGTAACCTAGATTCCCCTAGAAAATAATTCAAATTGGCCACACAACAGCTCTCTAGATCCCAATATTTTACGGGATGTTTCAAATTACGCCGCGAACAGATCGATGGAAGGAGTTTTTTCTATATCTCTGCTAAACATTCTGCTAAACAATCTTTCCCTAAATTTGTTTGCCTTTCCCACCACACTCAAATTCCTCCACCCCTGCCCCAGCTGCAACCTGTCTCAGCGCAGTGGGCTGAGCTGAGGCAGCATCTGCTCGAGACAAAATTACATCTCACAACTTTATGATTTCTGCCAGCTGTTGGGAATATGTTTATGGAAGCCACCATCTTGACCGTGTGGCCTAGCTTTACCCATCATGGTTCTTCTATCTGCTTCATCAGCCATCTAGGCAGAAGGAGTCTAGCGAGCTTCTGCCGCCAACAATACCTGTAATTCATTTACCTTTTGCCTTTTATTCTTTGTCTGTAATATCTTTTTTCTCTGACTATGTTATACATAGCTTCACACTCTAGTCCTTCTCAATTTACCCAGTCCTGTATAATATATCTGTACACTTGATTTCAACTTAACTTTATGTAAATGTAAGTTAACTTCATACAACTTAAATTCAACTGTTCTAAGTCTCAAATATTTCTAAATTATTATGTATCTTTAAATGGTGGTAAACATTTAAGGTTATAAATGTCTATTTCAAGCTAAGAAAATATTTATGCCAACCAGTCTTTCCTATAAGCTGTACATAAATGTTAAGCCTCTATTATCAAAGGGAGTATTTCTCTACCCTTTGACCTTTACAGTTATATGTCTAACCTACTAAGTTAAAACCATTTACAGTCAGGCTGCATGGCTCTGAGTAAAACATCCCCCCACAGACTCTCAGCTTAGATCCAGTTTTCCAGATATATTAATTAATTACAGGGATAAAGCTAGGATAAAGCCTAGCCACCTATGTGCTTAAGGCAAGTAACTAAAGAATATTTTGTATACTAAAGTATGCTAAATAGTCAGACAGCCCTAAAATGCTCAGAGATCTAGAGAATATGGCATTTAAAATATTTCATTAAAAAGCTTTTATAACAGAGAGACAGGCCAGTTGCTGGTACCACCCATTTTCTCCAAGAAGAGTGATAGACACTGAAGAAGCCACCCACAAAAGTGAACTAGCCACTGAAAAATCCTGCCTTGCATCTCAACTGCCGCAAAGGGCACTAAGAAATGTGGACAAAAGGGCAGTGGAGTCGATCTTCTCCACGCTTGCTTGGGCCAATGCTAGGTAAGTATTCCAAAAGCTCCTAATCCACAGGTCTCATGCTATCAGTGCAAGGCAGATGTCTTTAAAGCCTCTAAGTTCAACAACTGTGGAGGACCTCAGGGTGGCTGTCCATGCTGCCAGCTAGTATGTCCCTGTTACTCCCTAATCATTCAGGTAAAATTTTATCCATCTCAAGAACTCTGATGTTTTTGATGACTGGTAGCTTTGTCAGCTTACAGCAGCATCCAAGGCCTGACAGTTGTTACAAAACAGATTTCAAAAATGGAAATCTTAAGGTTGCTAGTATTCATAGCCTTAACATTAATCAATAAAGTTTTAATAAGCTATTAATCCAATTCTGAGGAGTACTGAACACCATACTATGTCATTAGTCGATCATAACTTTAACTATAAGCTCACAATTAAGGTTCTTTTCATTGTGCTAAGAATTTGCCAGTTGTGTTCATTCTTTCAGCTAAATCACATTAACATGAGTATGCTGATAAAGTGTCTAATATTTATATTTCACAAACCCAAAGAGTCTTTGGGTTCCAGGGAGCAGAATTGGATCCATTTACAGGTCAGATTCACTCCAAATAATTATTACTCAACTTTTTCTTGGCCGTGTGACTTCCTAACCTGGTCCTGGGACCCCCTTGGAAGCCCCTCCCCCACTTTACTTCTCCCATTAAGTACTAAGACCTAAGAGACAGAAACTTAACCTTGTCCTCTGCTCTGCTAACATCTTGTCAGGTCTCAAAGAGATGCCAGAGCTCCATACAGTAAGGACTGCGATGAAACAACCAGCTACCAGGATGTGTCAGTACCCCAGCTTTCTCGGATCCCCCAAAAGATGGTCTATGACCCCAAGTCAGCAGGAAGATGTCTTGAAAACTCAAAGTCCTTATTCCCTTCCCTGCCATGCAAAACTCCCACCTTATTAATAACAATAAGAGGTTGGAATGTTAGGAACCAGCAGCCAGCTGACCCTGCCCCCAACGATGGTCGGGACACTTATGGCCTTGTCATGGCTATGTCAAGCTTTACCTAGCTGCCAGAAGACTCACTTATGCATGTGCAAGTCCCCCTTTAAAAGCAAGCACACCCCCCCCTCTGGTGTCTCTCTCTCTGCTCCCCCTTGATCTCTGTTTCTCTCTCTCTGCAGCAATGATATAATACTAAAAATAAATATCAATAAAAATAATGGTAATAATAATAGCAGCAATGATATAATACTAAAAGAACGATAACAATAATAATAATAGTAATAATAATAACAATATTATTGTAAGACCCTCAGAATGAGGAGTCTTCCCGGTTTGGTCGATACCCCAAGTACTCAATGTCCAGTCCAGTTGCTGCAAAACGCAAGAGGCTTTAATGAACAGGAAACGCTTGCACAAATGGGCTCCCTACAGCATGCAGGCTAGAGAGAGGCCCTCTCCCCTGGGCCCAGGTGTTTTTAAAGGCAAACCCACAAGCTTAGGGAGGGGGGTGGGACCCTCTGTCCATTGAGTTCGTGACCTTTGGAGGCCTGATGGTCTGCTATTAGGGTCAGCAGACCTTAGGCCTCAGGGTGTGCTAATTAATCTTGTCTGGGCAAACCAGAGTTACAGCTATCTCTTTGTTTCCTAAGGACCCTATTTACCACCTGTTGACTCACAGGAAAGGAGGGGCAGAAAGGAGGGGCAGTGTGAATTCTTGTCATCTCAGGGCATGGTGAGATGAAGCTAGCAAATTCCAAGGAACAGATATTGGTTAGCTTTCCAGGTAAGACTGTCCTTCATTTAACTTCACTTTTTTGGTCTTTCACTATTAATATTAATAACAATAAGCGGTTTTTAACACTGGAAATTCTGGGGCACAAAAGCAGGACGAGGACTTGGGAATGCTGGGAAATGGAGTCCTGGCCGCTCAGAGCGCAAAACGGGAAGTCCCTTGTAGAAAAGCAGGACGTGCCTACACATGATGCTGGGAAATGGAGACCTCGATCCTCGGAGCACGGAAGAAGTTTAGGAACTTAAAAGATGGAAACAAGCCTGGTTCATGATGGTAACTGTAGTTCGGAGGCCTTGAAGTCCAGAATCGGAAGTCCAAGGGTGAAAAGAAAGAAGTGGCCACACAGCATGCTGGGAACTGCAATCCCGGACCCTCAAAGATTGCAACCCGGAAGTCCGTTGGTTGAAAAGCAGGAAGCAGCCTCAAAGCATCCTGAGAAATGCAGTCCTGGGCCGCCAAAGATGAAAACAAGTCCCTGGGCAGAGAAGCAGGAAGCGGCCGCAGAGGATGCTGAAATGAAATCCCTGGCCTGAACGTCCAAACCCAGAAGTCTCTGGGCAGCATCCACGAACTAAAACCAGAAGTTTCATGCTGAAAAATCAGGAAGCCACAGCAGAGCACCTTGGGAAATGCAGTCCCATTCCGCAACACATGAAAACTGGAAGTCCCTGGGCATATAGGCAGGAAACGATCCCACAGGATGCTAGTTGCATTTCCTTTGCAGTCCCTGGCCTGAACGTCCAAACCCGGAAGTCTCTGGGCAGCAAAGCAGAGAGCGAACGCATAGGATGCTGGGTAATGCAGTCCTGGCCACAGCAGTTACAAAAGTTCCTGATGGCCTCGGCTAAGGTCGGCTTTGGCTGCAATCTGCGAGCGGAAGTCCTGCCCCGCCCACGATGATTGGCATGAGTCTCCGCTTCCGGGTTTCCCTTGCCAGGAAGTCCTGCCGGCTTGGCCCCCCCCCATTCTCCACCTATGAAGATGGCAGACATGGCCCCCGCCTAGTCGCCCTGAACCCCTCCTGGCAGGGGAGGGGCCTGCAGTGATTGACAGAGAGGGGGCGTAGCCTGCAGTGATTGACAGCAGAAGGATCAGGAGGGGGAGACCTGGCCAAGATCTGTGATTTCACTGGGGCCACACCCTGCATCCCCAGGGGTTTTACTGTCATGATCTGCACTGCCACGAACCGCCAGGGCTGCTGCCCTGTGGGCCCTAGCATTGCTGTTTGTTGACCTCAGAGTGTGGTAGAGACTCCTGCCATGCCCACCTGGGGACGAAGATGGTGAGGGGAGGGAGGGAGGGAGGGAGGGAGGGCACTTACTGCTCCCGGTCACCATTTCCTGTGAGTACACCATCCTGACCAAGACCTGTCTGCCACAGAGGACACACCCATACTTCGGCCACACACTCGGGGGCCTGCCCGTCCTGAATCTGTGCTTCCAGCTCTTGCACCTCCTTACCTGGGAGCTGCCTTGACCTGGCTGGAGGACAGGAAGGAGGGGGCTGGCACTGCTGTAGGTGAGGGTAAGGCCCAGAGAGGGTCATTGACTGTGACCTTGGACCTGTAGGGGGCAGGCGAGCTTGGGCAGGGCTAAAACTAATGGGTGTGCCTGATGCTGAGCAGTGTGGATCAACTTAAAACCCTGTCGCCCATTTAAATATGTAAATGAGACTGAAGTGTTATGCAAAGGAAGCAGTAGTAATTGAGATTATGCAAATGAGCACGGTGCAAGCAAATCTGTGAGACTGATTGGGGCTCACATTTGAATATGCAAATGAGAAAACCGGAGTTGTGGGAATGCACTTTAATATGCAAATTTATGGTGCTTTACATGCTTTGCTATGCAAATGAATGCAAGTTATCCCATCCGTTTGGGATTTTGACATGCACATATATGCAGGTTATCTCATTTGGAGGTGTGGCTATAAAAATTAACCACTATGCAAATTAAAAGTACTGGCAGTTTCTGTACTTTCTTGTTGTCTTCTGAGTCTCCAGGCAGCATTTGAATATGCAAATCAGAGTGCTGGCAGGGATGGGGCCTCCCCTGACCCTGCACCCAATGTCACCTGTCCATGTCCATCACAGGCATCTGATGGCAAAGCTGCTCCCTCCAATCCTGCTCATGCTCAACTTTATATAGAAATACAAAGACACAAGACAGCCAAAACAACCCTGTGCAATAAACTTAAGGAGGCATCACAATCCCAAATGTCAAGCTCTATTACAGAACTATAGTCCTGAAAACAGTTGGTATTGGCACAAAAATACACAGAAGACCAATGGAATCAAATTGAAAACCTTGATATTAACCCACACACCTATGAAAACCTCATTTTTAACAAAGAAGCTGAAGTTATACAATGAAAAAAAGAAAGCCTCTTCAAAATTTGTGCTGATATAACTGGATGGTGGTGTGTAGAAGACTAGAGATAGAGCAATGTCTATTGCCATGCAAAAACTTAAGTCGAAATGGATCAAAGACATCAACATATATCCAGCCACACTGAACCACATAGAAAAGAAAGTAGGAGGTACACTTGGATGAATTGTTACAAGAGACCACTTCTTGAACATAATACCAGTTGCATAAAAAGTGAGAGCCACAATTAATAACTGGGGACTCCTGAAACTAAGAAGCTAATGTAAGGCAAAGGACACAGTCAACAAGACATAACAGCAGCCCACAGAGTGGAAAAAATCTTCACCAACCCCACATATGACAGAGGACTGATCTCCAAAATCAAAGATCTTGGGAAATTAGTCACCAAAACACCAAATAACCCTATTAAAAACTGGGGTCCAGAAATGAATAGAGAATTCTCAATAGAGGAATCAAAAATGGTGGAAAGACACTTAAGAATGTGCTCAATACGCTTTGTCATCAGGGAAATGCAAACCAAAACAACTCTTCGATACCATGTTACTTATGCAGATGACTAAAATCTAAAACATGAATGACAGCTTATGCTGAGAGGATGTGGATAAAGGGGAACACCCTCCATAGCTAGTGGCAGTGCAAATATGTACAGCCAATTTGGAGATACCCATATTCCGGAAGAACCACCATACTGATCTCCAAAATGGCTGTACATATTTGCACTCCATCATATGTGGAGGAGTGTCCATTTCTCTCCACATCCTCTGCAAGATAAGCTGTCATTGGTGTTTCTAATTTTAGCCCTTCTGACAAGAATAAGATGGTATCTCAGAGCTGTTTTGATTTTCATTACCCTAATGGCTGAGGATGATGAGCACTCTCTTAAATGTCTTTCAGCCAATTTGGATTCCTCTATTGAGAAGTCTCTATTCAGTTGTGTACCCCAGTTTTTTTTAAATAGAGTTATGTGGTGTTTATGTGATTAGTTTCCTCAATTCTTTGTATTATTCTAAAATCGAGAACAAGACAAGTTTGCCAATTCTCTCCACATCTCTTCAATATTGTACTTGCAGTTGTAGCTAGAGCAATAAAACAACAAAAGGATTTCAAGGAGATACAAATTGGAAAAATTAGTCAATCTTTCAGTATTTGGAAATGGATATGATAGTTTTCTGAAAAGTGTCTTGAAAAAACTATACCAGAGAAGCCCTATGGCTGATAAACACCTTAAGCCAATTAGCAGGATACAAGATTAACTAAAAAAATCCATAGCTCTACTATATACAGACATTAAAAATACTGAGAAAAAAATCAAAGAAACATTACCTTTACAATAGCCACAAACAACATAAAATATCGTGGGGGTAATTCTAACTAAACAAGTGAAATATCTATATAGTAAGAATTTTGTGTCCTTAAAGAAAGAATTTAAAGAAAACACCAGAAAATAGAAAGATCTCCCATGCTCTTGGATAGGTAGGATAAACATACTAAAAATAGCAATCTTGCCAAAAGCAATCCAGACTTTCAAAGCAATTGACATCAAAATCCCAGCTCACATCTTCACTGACTATAAAAGATAATACTCAACTTTATATGAAAATAAAAAAGAATAGCCAAAACAACCCTATAAAATAAAGGAACTTTAGCAGGCATCACCATTCCTGACTTCAAATTCTACTATAGAGCTATAGTCCTGAAAACAGTTTGGTATTGACATAAAAGTAGACAGTCCAATGGAATGGAATTGAAATACTGATATTAAATCCCTCACATATGAACACCTGATTTTTTATTAAACAGCTAACAGTGTACACTGGGAGGAGGAAAACACCTTCAACAAATGGTGCTGGCACAACAGGGTGGTAGTATGTAAAAGGCTACAGACTCATGTCTATCCCCATGCATAAAACTTAAGTCCCAATGGATCAAAGACCTCAACATAAGTCCAGCTGCAGTGAACCCTCGTAGAAGAGTACATGGTAGGTATTCTTGAAGGAAATGGTACAGGAGACTGCTTCCTGAACATAGCACCAGTAGCACAGACACCGAGATTGACAATTTATAAATGGGACCTGCTGGTACTAAGAAGCTTCTGTAAGGCAATGGCCATAGTTGACAAAAATAAAAAGGTAGCCTACAGACTTGGAAACGATCTTCACCAACCCTACATCTGACAGAGGGCTGATGTCCAAAACACACAAAGAATATAAAGTTTCTTCATCTTGTTTTCCTAAAGTGAACAGCACCCCATGGCCAATGACTATGTGTAGTATGTAGGTGAGTAATTAATTTTTTGACAAAAGATACACAAAGAGAAATATAAAAAACCACACACTTTAAATTTTCCCCCAATGCACAATGCAAAGAAAATGACAACTCTGGTCACAAAAGTCACTCTCACAGAGATTCCTTGTCACAAGTAACCACAGCTGTAAGAGTATGGTTTTTCCACCCACCACCCGGTCTCTCCCGCCGCAGCGCTCAGCCACAAATAACACAGGGAGACTCTGTATTTGATATTATACTGATGGTCAGGTGCTAGTTTCTTATCGGCTAGCTCTGTCTTAATTATTAACCCATTTCTGCTGATCTATGTATTTCTCTTACCGGGGAGCCGGCCAGCAAACTGCTTTCTCCAGACTCTCCATCTTGGCTCTTTCCTTTCTACTTTCTCTTTCCTCCTTGTCTCTTAGTCCCTCCTATCTCCTTTCCTATTGGCCAACAGTGCTTTATTCATTAATCAGTATGAGAAACATATACAGAATAACATTTCCCATCACAGAGCAGATAGTTTTCCATAGATTACCAGTAATTTTCTAATTTTGGTTGGGAAATTATTTTAATACCATAAAATAATTCTCTGCATTCTTAACTAATTTAACTATAGAAGAAATATTATTATTGGTGAGGTTTTTTCAATATTCCACAAAAGTATCTTATTTTCTGATGTGAAGACATCCTCATCTCCCACTGTAACAAACATAATCCATGAAACCTTTTCTCTTGACAACTAATCTCCATGCATGTCTAACTCCTTTGTGTTATCACCATTATCACCAGTAATAATGTCATTCAGATGACTTATAGCTGTTGTCCACATTGTTTTCTTTATTTTTTCATATTTTTATTAAAATAAGAAACAATACAATCTTATTTTACATATCAATCTGAGTTCTTTATACCTACCATTTGTCCATGTTGCCCAGTGACACCCATATCATTCCTCCTTTCTCCATAGAAAGGGCAAGGCTTTCTGTGGGGCACTCTTCCAGGACTTTCACATCATTTCTTGCAGTCATATGGCCTCCACCATGGGTAGAGGCAAAGAAAATTTTCCTGTATGAGGAATGGGCTTCCATTATCTATTCATGCAGTAGGTATAAATGGTGTTCCTTTACCAGAGGCCCTATAGGCTGCTGAGGCCTCCTATATGCAGGAAGACCATTTCTGTCCTTTGCTGGTTTCTAAGTAGTCAATCTGGTTTCCATGCACTCCCCTTGTTCACATCAGAAATTTCTATGGCTTTCGTCGGATGGTCTTGATCTGTTTGCTCATCACTCCTCCCCTCTCTACAACTGGATTCCAGGAAGTAGGCTCATGCTTATCAGTAGGTTCCAAATGAAATGAATGCTATGTATTTGAAAACATGATTGAGAGCAGTAGATTTGTTTCTAGATAGTTGGTAATACTAGGTGTTGCTGGTCCAAATTAGAGCAGAAAATTATATCTTGTACAGAAATGTTGAGTTTTGGTATCCCTTATCACAGCAGCCAGAACAGAAAGTATGACACTCTTGATGAGAAGGAAACATTAGGGAAGCTTGGACAGAGATTGGGGATATAGAGTAGTCTAAAGGAGAAGGTTAAAATTTTTGGGCAATGGTAACACTCGCATCCTTGATATGATGTGTGTATTCCTAATGTGCAGAAAGTCATACCTCCATGGGCATTTGTATATCAGAGACCTATTTGGCTAATAGAATTTCAGAACTCTTGGAATTAAGGGACTTCTCAGTACAAGTTCATTAGAGAGGAGTTATTGCAGAATTTAGAATTGGGTAAAGGAGTAGAGGTTTAGGAACCTTTTTTACAGGAATTTCTCACAAGTCCTTCAGAATTAGTGGAAGACCAGGCGTTCAATAGGTTCATCCCTTTGGGGCCATTACAGAAAGCCTTTCTCTAGTCAGCCAACAAATGTACAGACAACCATGGGGAAGTGTTGGCCTGATTCACAAAAGCATTTGGCTTATTGGTAGTAGTGCACAGAGAATACCAGTTTCAATACGTCATAGGTGTTCTTCCTCTGGCCTTTCCAAAGAAAATATATCCATTGGCACCAAGCTCCAAAGATGGGAACCAAACAAGCTTTAAGGCCAAGACTTGCCAGAGTTGGGTCTCTAGGCCTGCAGCATTGGATGGATTCCAGGTGTTTGGGAAGGTGCAGTGTGGTGAGGTGAATGGGGTCACAGACCTCAAAGGGTCCTCTACTTCATAGTCCCTAGACAGTCAGATTTGGGTACCTGCCAGCCCTGTGAAAGTCAAGATTTTGCTCCTTGTGAGAGCACAGAGGGGCTCAATGTTAAATCCTCAGAAATCTCACACCAATCTGAATCATAATGGAGAAGCTTCAGAACCCAAATCATGGCCTTGGGTGCTAGTGGCTAAGTGTTCACCCAGCCTTGTCTGACAGCCACCCCAAAACCTTCAGAAATCCAGCAGCTATCTGTAAGGAGTAAGGTTTTTCCTCCTCCTGCTGGTCTTGTCCTGCCACCGTCCAGCCCCAATTAACACACAGAGACTCTGTATTTGATATAATACTATTGGCCAATTACTTGTCTCTTATTGGCTAGCTCTGTCTTAAGTATTAACCCATTTCTGTTAACCTAAGTGTTTACACGTAGTTTCACCTCACCGGGAGTGGGGCAGGCATCATATCTCCCCAGCCTCTCCATGTTGACCCCTCCTTACTACTTTCTCTTTTCTACTTGTCTCCTAGTCCCGCCTATCTTGCTTTCCTATTGTCCAACAGCTATCTACTTGAACCTGGCCACCAATTTGACCACTCCAACTGTTAGGCCTGCTTTAGGTCTGCTGCAATCTTGCTCCTAACCAAAACAATGCAGCCATGTGGAGTCAGCCAGCCAAGTAGCAGCCTCTCAGGCTGACCCAGTGCTGGAAGGGCAGTGAGATGGTGGTGTCACTGAGCTCAGGGCACAGGAGATGGGCAGATGAAACAGTTGTGAGGACAAGCCACATCAATAGGGTCTTATTCCAAGCACTGGCATAACACCTGGCAGAAGGTCAGATTAGTATGGACACAAGTCAAAGAGTAGACAACTGTGTGCACTTATGAGGAGTTGATATTTCAGGGACAACATTCCCATAGGTCTGATATTTAGAAGATAAAGTGGAAAGCCAGTGGGACCCTTGATACTACAGCCAAAGTTACCCCTCCCCTCTGAGTTAAGGTGGAAGCTGTACTACATGATATGCATCCAGGGGGCCACCAAGGGAAGGTGACATCCATGACCCCTTCTGAGGAAGCAGCCCTGCTCCCCAGTTTCCTAGATGTTGATACAATGAAACATCAAAAGAATAAACATTACATCTAACCTGCCCCTTGCCAACCAGGCCCTGCACCCAAACCACAAACCTCATCACCTCCTAAGCATCACAAGGCAACCAATTTGAGCTACCTCCAGCACTCTCACAGTCTATCTCCAGCCCACAGCCTTGCACCACCACCACTAACCAGGAAACATTCAGGAAATTTGTCTTTCATTTCTCCAAGTCTGAAAGTCTCCTCGAGATGGAATTTTTGAGTCATTGACCCTATAGATTAGCCCTCAATGGACTCAGGGGGTTTCTGAAGAGATTGAAGTGGAATGAGGAAAGGTAACACAGAAACTGAGGTAGAATAAGCAATTCTTGCTTTGCACACCATGTTAACTGCAGAACAAACTCACCTCTGTCCTTCTCAGTGACTTCACAAAACGATCCAGGAGTCATCACAGGAAACCCTCATGGGGCCTTAACCATTTTCCCCCAGGGTTCCACACCCATGTAACAGAAACCACTGTGGGTTTTCATGAGATACGTGAATCTCCCCTGGAATCAATGATATGACTCTAACTAAAACTTTGCGGGTTGAATCTCTTCAGAGTATTGGGAGCAGGGAGCCCTGTGAAAAAACATCTTTTTAGTCAACTTCAATGAGCTTTTGTGCATCCTTGGAAAGACTACAGTTCTTGGAGACATTTAACAATTTATATTTTACTTTATGTGATGTGATGGAAAAATTAAAAATTAGGGTTAATGGCAAGAAGGAAAAACTACAAAGAACAAGAATCACTTCTAGTGGATAACTTCCTGATTTCAGAGTACAGACCCCTCATGTTATTTTCATGAGATACAGGAAAAAAAAAAGAAAAAGAAAACCTTGCAGTTGTTCTAATCAACCTTGATGCCCTTGCAATCAAACTTTGTACTCTATGAAATGCTGTAACCTTGAAAACCCTATGAGCTGAGACTAGGGATGTCAAGCCTCCATTTCACTTTTGTTGCTAGGTAACTTAGCCTTCCAATAGAGTGAACTCCCAGACTGTTTTGTTCTTCCCAATTAAAACCTTTTGCTTTCACATTTGGGAATAACTTCATTGGACTTGAGGAAACCCGGGAGGTAAAAAGTTTGTGGGCTCATCCCAGATTTCCTCCAACCACCCAGGACCTTTAATGCTGAAAGATTGAAATAGAGAAAGTAAAGACAACAAAAACCAGAGGAATGCTGGAAATAGAAAAACTGCGCAAAAATTGTGAACTACAGACACAAAATGACCAACAGAAAAAAAGAGATGAAAGAGAAAATCTCAGGCATGGAAGATAAACTAGAGGAAATAGATTCATTTACCAAAGAAAATCATAAATTCGACAAATCCTTAACGCAAAACATCCAAGAAATCTGGGACACCATGAAAATGCCAAACCTAAGTATAATAGGCAGCGAGGAAGGTGAGGAAGACCAGCTCAAAGGTGTCAAAAACATACTAAACAAAATCATCAAGGACAACTTTCCCAACATGAAGAAGGACATGCACATGAAAGTACAAGAAGTATACTGAACACCAATTAGGCTGGATCAAAGTAAAAAAAAAAAAAAAAAAAAAAAAAAAAACAAGCCTAGAAATATAATAAGGAAAACACCTAAAACACAGAATAAAGAATACTAAGTGTGCAACAAAGGAGAAAGGACAGGTAACATATAAAGGCAAACCGATCAAAATTACAAATGAATTTTCCATGGAATCCCTCAAGGCCAAAAGGTCCTGGATAGATGTTCTACAAATACTAAGAGTCCACAGAAGCTAGACCAGGCAATTATACCCAGCAAAACACTCAATCATTATAGATGGAGAAAACAAGATATTTAATGACAAAGACAGATTTTTTTCCAATACTTACCTACAAATCCAGCACTACAGAAAGTTTTGGAAGGAAAACTCCCAACCACAGAAGTTAACTATGCACACAAAATGTAGGCAACAGATAATCTCCCTATACAAGAAACAAGGGTGATAGAGGTCAAATATATTCACAATACCACTGCCAACATCAAATCTAAAACAAACAAGCATCAAAAATCAATGGCCCTTACTCACCCCAAATATTAATGGTCTTAACTCTCCTATAAAAAGACACAGGCTAACAGAATGGATACGAAGGAAGAATGCAGTCTTCTGCTACATACATGAAACACATCTAAGTTTCAAAGATAGACATTAATTCAGGGTAAAAGGTTGGGGAATATCTTCCAATCAAATGTACACAAGAAGCAAGCAGGAATGGCTATCCTAATATCTAACAAGTTAGACTTCAAACCAAAATTAATCAAAAGAGATGAGGATGCTCATTCAGTATTCATTGCAGGAGAAATCCTTCAACACAAAGTCTCAATTCTGAAAATTTATGCCCGAAATACAAAAGAACCCAGAGCAAACCAACTGCCAACATCAAACTGAAAGGAGAGAAGCTTAAGGTGATTCCTCTAAAAATCACGAACAAGACAAGGCTGCACTCTCTCTCAATATCTCTTCAATATTGTACGTGAAGTTCTAGCTAAAGCTATAAGACAAGAAAAGGAGATAAAAGGGATCCATATTGGGAAGGAAGAAGTCAAACTATAACTATTTGAAGATGATATGATAGCTTAATAAGCAACCCAATAAACTCTACCAAGGAACTCCAATAGCTGATAAAAACCTTTCAGCAAACTAGCAGGGTACAAGATAAACTCAAAATAATCAGTAGCCCTACTTTTTTCAGACAACAATGAGATTGAGAAAGAAATCAGAGAAACATAATACTTTACAACAGCCAGAAAGAACATAAAGTATCTTGGAGCAACACTTCCCAAACAAATGAAAGACCTATATAATAAAAATTTGTGGCTCTAAAGAAAGAAATTAAAGGAGATACCAGAATATGGAAAGATCTCCCATGCTCTTGAATAGGTAGGATAAATATAGTAAAAATGACAATCTTGTCAAAAGCAATCTAGAGATTCAATGCAATCTCCATTAAAACCCACAACAATTCATCACTGAGCTTGAAAGGATAATAATCAACTTTTTATTGAAAAACAAAAGACCCAGCATAGCCAAAACAGCCCTGTACAATAAAAGAACTTCAAAGGCATCACCATCCCTGACTTTAAGCTCTACTACAGAGTTATACTCCTGAAAACAGCCTGGAATTGCCACAAAAACAAAACAAAACAAAACAAACAAACAAAAAAAAAACCAAACAAACAACAACAACAACAACAAAAAAAAAACAGGTAGAACATGGAATGGATTTCAAAAACCTGATACAAACCCACATAGGTATGAACACCTGATTTTCTACAAAACATATAAAACAATACAATGGGATGAGGAAATCATCTTCAACAAATGGTGCTGGCACATTTGGATGATGGTGTTTAGAAGACTGCAGATAGACCCAAGTCTGTAGTCATACACAAAACTATGGTCAAAATGGGTCAAAGATCTCAACATCAATCCAACCTCACTGAACCACTTAGAAGAGAATGTAGGAGGTACCCTTGAACAAATTGGTATAGGATACTACTTCCTGAACATAACTCCAGGGGCACAGACTCTGAGAGAAACAATTAATAAATGGGACCTCTTCAAACTTAGAAGGTTCTGTAAGGCAAGGACACAGTGGAAAGACAAAATGGCAGCCCACAGACTGGGAAAAAGATTTTATGTAAGGAGTAAGGTTTTTCTGCCTGCCACGGGTCTGGTCCTGCCATCACGCCAGCCCCAATTAACACACACAGATTCTATATTTGACATAATGCTATTGGCCTGGTACTAGTTTCTTATCTTCTAGCTCTGTCTTAAGTATTAACCCATTTCTGCTGATCTATATACGTTCATGTGGTCTTCTTACTGTGAAGCATACCGGCATTCTGCTTTCTCCAGACTCTCCATTCTGACTCCTCCTTCCAACTTCCTCTTTCCTCCTTGTCTCTTAGTCCCTCCTATCTTCCTTTCCTATTGCCCAATATTTACAGAATGGCATCTCCCATCAATTTTCAACAATACTACATCAGACAATGGGCTGATCTCCAAAATATACAAACAACTCAAAAAACTAATCAACAAAACACCAAACAACCATATTAAAAAATGGGGTACAGACCAGCAGAGAAACTACGATACAAGGTGTATTCTATGAGATTCATATAAAGACAATCACAGAACCAGGAATGGACAAGTCCCCCAGACCTCAGGGGAAGTGTTGGGGGGCAGCAAATGGAGAGAGTAGTAGGAGAAAACGAGGGGGAGGAAAGGAAAACATGTGCGACCAGGAAGATTGAGACTGGTTAGGAATAGCAGACAGGAAAGAGAGACACAAAGAGAGAGAGAGAACATAAAAGAGGGAGCCAATATTGGTTTGGAGATAAAATCGAACACAAAGAAAGGTCTAGAGAACTACAAGACATCTCCCAACTAACAATTTGAGCCCGTGGAAAGGCTACCATAAATGCCATTCCCAGAGAGTGAGATCAACCACTAACTTATCCATGGAGCCCTCAATTAATGCCTGTTGGAAACAGGAGCAAAGACCCATACATAAACACTAAGTCGAAGTAGAACCCAGATGCATGTCGAGAGGACAAGACCAGGTGGCAGAAACACATAGAGACAGCTTACCTGAACAAGGAGCAGATAACAGGCCACCAGACTGATAGCTGGGAAGCCAGCATGGGACTGAATCAGGCCCCTCTGTATATGGGTCTCAGCCAGAAGGACTGAGCAGTCTAAGGAACATCAGACAGTGGAGCCAGGATGTATCCCTGGTACACAAAAGGACTTTGCGAACACATTCCCCATGGAGGGATAACTGCCTTAATCTAGAGACAGGAGAAAGGCCCTAGTCCCTCCTTCACATGACCTGTCAGATCTACATGACCCCAACTGGATGGCATTCCCCTACATATGGAATTGGGGTGGGGGGATGGGAGGGGAGGGTGGTTAGAGTGCATGTGAGAGGGCAGAGAGTGTAAAAGGGAGGGAAGGAGGGAGGGGGAAGGAAGAAAGAGAGGCAGGGAGGGAGAGGGAACTGGGATCGACATGTAAAATAATAAATTAAATTAAAAAAATGCTTTGACTCCAAAATTAAGTTCAAGGACATGTTACTGGGGAAAAGGATTTCTATTATTGTTTCCACAGAAAATGAAAAGATGTGCATTCCTTCCAGACTAATGTAGTTTGATCAAGCCAGACCACCTGATAGAGAATACCAGGTGATCCTACATTCAAAACAGATGGACAAAGCAGCCTTACAGACTACAGGCAGGATTTCTTCATCTTCATAGAATCCCCCATGACAGTGCCTCTTACCAGCAGGAAGTAGTTTGGAAAGAACGACACCCAAATCCCGAAATATTGTCTATAAATGTTTGTTATTATTTAAATGGACTTGGTTATATAAAATGAAAAAAAAAAAAAGAATAGAATCGTTGATTGAAAAAAATATATAAAATCAAAAATAAAAATGGGGTACAGAACAGAAGAAATAATTCTCAATAGAGGAAACCAAAAAAGCTGAAAAACACTTAAGAAAATGTTCAACATCGTCAGCTATCAGGGAAATGCAAATGAAAACAACTTTGAGATACCATCATACTCCTGCCAGGATGGCTAAAATTAAAAACACCAAATGACAACTTATAACAAAGAAGATGAGGAGAAAGGGAACATTCCTCCACTGCTGGTGGGAGTGCAAACTTGTACAGCCATTTTGGAGATAAGTATGGTGTTTCCTCAGGAAAATGAGAATTAGTCTACCACGAGACCCAGCAATCCCCCCTTAGACATACACCCAAATGATCCATATCCCGGCAACAAAGACATCTGCTCAACTATGTTGATAGCAGAATTATTTTTAATTGCAAGAAACTGGAAACAACCTAGATGATCCTCAGTTGAAGAATGGATAAGAAGATGTGGCACATCTACACAATGGAATGCTTGCTACTCTGCAGAAAAAAAAAAAAAATAATGGAATTTGAAATTCACAGGCAAGTGAATGGCTCTTGAAACAACCATCCTAAATGAGGTAACCCGGTCACAAAAAGATGAACATAGGATGTAATCGCTCATATTTGGATTTTAGACCTAGAGCAAAGGATCGCCAGTCTATAATTCACACCACCAGAAGAACTAGGATACAAGGTGTATTCTAAGAGATTCATATAAAGTCGCTCAAAGAAGCTTGATGGGACAAGTCCCCCAGAGCACATGGGAGGTGGGGGTGGTCAATGAATGTAGAGAGAACTAGGAGAAAGTGAAGGGAAGGAGAGGAAAATAATTGCGACCAGGAAGATTGAGTCAGGGTTGGAATACAAGACAGAAGAGAGAGAGATTGAGAGTGAGTGAAAGAGAGAGAGGGAGACAGAAAGAGAGAGAGAGAGAATAAAAGAGGGAGCCAGTATAGGTTTAAAGAGAAAAGTGAATCTAAAGAAAGGTCTAGAGACATACAAGACTGTTGCCAACTAACAATTTGTGCAACTGTGAAAAGGCTACCATAAATGCCCTTCCTGGATAGTGAGATCAACAACTAACTTATTCACCATCATGGGGCCCTTCTATAGTGCTGTTGGAAACAGAAGCAAACACCCAAACCGAAACACTGAGTTTAACTAGAATCCAGATGCAGATGGACAGAACAAGACCAGGTTGTAGAAACACACAGAGACAGCTGACCTGAACAAGGATCAAATAACAGGCACCCAGACTGATAGCTTGGAATCCAGCATGGTACAGACTCAGTCTTCTCTAAATATGGGTCTCAGCCAGAATGACTGAGCAGTCCTAGGGACTGCAGACAGTGGAACCAGGATGTGTTCCTCATGCACAAAAGGACATTGCACACACATCCCCCATGGAGGGTACTCCCTTAACCTAGAAACAGGAGAGAAGCCCTAGTCCCTACTTCAAATGACTTGACAGATCTACATGACTACACATGGATGGCAATGTCATACATTTGGAATTGGGTTGGGAGCTGGGAGCAGAGGGTGGTAACTGTGCATGTGAGGGGGGAATAGCGTGTAAATGGGTGGGTGGGAGGGAGGGAGAGGGAAATGGGATCAACATGTGAAATAAAAAATCAATAAGTAAATTAAAAAATAAAATAAATACTCCCAGGCCAGAATCTTACAAGCTGCTGGTAAACAGCACCAGGCTCCTCCTGGTACAGAAGTCCTAAGCCATGCTCATCCAGGATCCATGCTGGGTTTCTGAAGGCCTAGGTGCACTGGGCCACCTGGTGGGCAGTCAGAGAGGAGAGGAGTTCTGAATCCCTGGGGGCTAATGACAGAACCAGCCCCTTGCCCAGCCCTCCTCTCCTCAGGTGGCAGTGACTGTGATCATAGGGAAAGGGGTGAGGGTGAGAGTGGGGAGGAGGAGGATGAGGGGTGTTGGGGAGAAGAACTTTGGTAAAGATTTTTGTGTCCACTAAAAAAAAAAAATAAAAATAACAAAATATATGGTAATTAGAAGTGATGGCTATGTGCAGACTTGTTACAATCAGTCTGAAGCAAAGAAGACAGAATAAGATAACAGTGGTCTAGTAGACAGGTCAAGTGGCCTGCAGATTTATAGGTCAACGCAACTCATCAAAGCAGAACAGAGACCATCATAAGGAACTTCAGGTGTTATGAGTATGATTCCATTTCTCTGGGCAATAAAAGTAGAACAGGAAAAAGGATTGGCGAGATCCAGAAGAGTTGAAAAGAGATAAAAATAAAATTATAATACTGAAAGATAACATAAAAGAAGATCTGGTGTAACCCACAAAATCCATAAAAGGGGCCAACAGTTAAGAGAGCAGAGGGTGCAGAGAGGCTCAGGGGAAAGCACCATAGCAAGAAGGTAGAGTCAGGAATTAAATAAATAAAAAAGATTTCACTTCAAGCATGCATATCTGGGTAAGAGTCACTGATAAGAAAAAAAGAGAAAGAGAAAAGGAGAGACATTTCTATGCTAGGGATGTCTGAGAAAATCGAGAGAGACTAAAGGTAATGTAAAAAGTTATGGAGGTTCAAAGAAAAGTCGTCAAATGTCAAGAAAGATGTAAACTGTTTCCTGAGGGCTCTCATATCTACAAATACAAACTTAAGATTAGTAATATGAGTTAAAATTTTTGACCATACCAGGTTAATGGTTTAAAAGTTCTGTTTATTTCTCCCAAGAAAAATATATGTACTTGCTAAAAAGTTCTATCAGTGTTTCCTGTTAGAAACCTGTTTATTGCAAGACTAGAGCTAAAACAAAAATGGTTTAAACATTTTTGCTGTCTAATGATAACAGCCCCCAGCTCAAAATTTACTCTGAGCACTGGTCATTAAATTCAGATTATCAGAAAATCAGATGTCCTTTTAATGTAGATGACATTAATTCTGTTTTATGTCGAAAGCTGTTAAACATTGAAACTAGTTAAAATGTTACAATTATAAACACTGGAAATTAACATAAACTTAACAGGCACCAAGGTGACAATGGGTTTAAAGACATAAAGGGTCCGAAAAATATTTGATATTATAAGAAGCCATTACAGGATGTTTAATTGTTTTATAAAAAAGTTTTTAAATGTTTAAATTCAGAAGGTTGCATTATATTTGTGGTTTATTACATTGTTAATATTTGTACTTAAATTAAAGGGCTAAAATTTAAGATCATAACCATAAACTGTATATACTAACCAAAAGTTGAAAAGCTCATTTTTTTTTATGATACAGAGGGCAATCCATCCTTGTTTTTCCCAAATTTGGTAAGCATAAGTTAGTTAGATAAACTGAATCACATAGCTGTTTTATGTTTCCCCTAAAAGGAATTTCAAATTAAAATCAGTATTTTTAAAGCTAAAACTGACAATGCAAAGTTCTAGTTTTATGAAATCTGGTAACTATTATAAAATGTTAAGAAACACAAGTTACCAGCCATCCTTATAGATTATCCTTTGGTTACAGTCAAACTAATTATTAATGATTAATAACAGGAATAAAACTCACTCTGTCTCCTATACATATTCTAAAAGTATAAGCTTAAATCAAGTAACTGAAAACCAAGTTGTCTATTAAGATCTACCTAGAAAGACTTCTAATACTACAGAGATCTGTAGAATAAGATATTTAAATATTAACTAAAAAGCTGTAATAATTTCAGACAAAGAATCACAGAATCTAACAATGACGAAATGTCTCTAAAGAACATAGTGGGGCAGCATGGATTGTGATGACACTGACCCGGGAACAAGATGCTGAAACACAATGCCTGAAGCATGATAGGACCCAGCTCAGACTGTGTAGAGGCTGCAGGGTACTGGAAAATTGTCTGCACCTTTGCCTAGACAAAATAAGTTCAGACTTTTCCAATTCCAGGTTCCACAGGGGGAAAAAAAATCTCACATTATGTACTTGGTGAAAAATTTCTCCCCTCAATGCCATAGAAAATTGGTTTTGGGTAAGAATATAAGGAATGGTCCCTGTGGTTTTTTTAATAGATTCAAAAGTAACATATAGTTTATCCTTCTCAGATCTCTAATTCTATTGATGGCTTGGCTAACCAAAACTTTGTGAGCTTGGCAATAAAGGCAGCCTTGATAAGGCTCCTAAATAATGATTTAAAAATATAAAAATATATGTCTTTTTTGAACATTTATTTATTAATTATGCATACAGTGTTCTGCCTGCATACATGTCTGCACACACAAAGAGGATACCACATCACATTACAAATGTTTGTGAGCCACAATGTAGTTGCTGGGGATTGAACTCAGGAATTCTGGAAGAGCAGCCAGTACTCTTAACCTCTGCCACATCTCTCTAGCCCAAGGCATATACTTCTTAAAGATATAAAAATTAATTTACAATATAAAAATTCAGAGCTTATCTTTTAATCAAGTTCTGATAAGCTAATCTAGCAGGGACTCCCAGCTGTTTAGTCACAAACTCAAAGTTTTATGATTTATATTGGGTGTCATCAAAGTGTAAATATGAAGGGTGTTTCATTAGGCCAAAGGCACCACTGACCAATCTATACATGGATCGCTCTTGACAGAAGAAAAAGATTCTAATCCAAATCTGTAAATTTTGCTAGGACTCAAAGGCATAAGTTCATTCCTGCTGTTTTATAGATACCCAAAACCTACTTTTTCTACAAATTGGATTTCAGCACAGATTGGTGATGATATTATATCTAAAACTTTTATGTCCTTTTATATAACACAGTTCATATAGGCTTCAGAGGATCAAATGTCATAAAGCTTTTATCCACTTTTTACATGTCAAAAGGACTGCAGATAAATACAGCCATACTGAGGATAGAATTTTCTCCATGGTCTTGCTGTCTTTCTTGATCACCAAAGGTAAGGAACTAAGAGTTCCAATTAAATATATACATTTTAACCTTTGTTCCCAGTTTACACATGTCTCAGATGATTTGTGCATTTGGCAGATGAGTATCAGTTGCTGACTACAGCCTGCTCCTCTCTAGTGGTCTCCCTACTTACTGTGAACTAGCCCAGCCAAGGTGAATCTTCAACAGTGTCTATAAACTGATGCCTCTGATTAATGGTCCATTTCCTGAATCCCCCTTCCTTTTGTTGGTATTGCCTAGCATTTTAGCCTACTTGCACCTAAGAAAACACTGCAAAATTAAGCAGGAAGTATTACAGGCATGTCCCTGGCACAACAGTGTTTTGATTTTCAAATAGTTGTCACCTGGAGTTCTATAGCCTATAAAGCCTCCTTGAGCAGCTTGTTACTATTATGCCTACTGGTTTCCTCAACTTCCAAGGAAGTTGGAACTCCTGGCTGCAAAAGCAAAAGGATTTTACTGGTAGAAATTAAATGAGCTAGGACCTCACTCTGTCAGAAAAGTAAGGTAGTGGCTTAAAATTGTGAGGGGTTTATAACAGGGTTAACAGAAATGGAAAGTTGAGACCACTAATCTCAGTTCACAAAGTTTCTAAGATACAGGCAGTTCATAGAGTACAAATTTATTTACAAGGTTATCATGGAACTAAGTTAATATTATCAATCATTTGTTTAGGCAAGATTGATAAGCACACCTGAAAGTTTGGGTTTTTTTTTCTTTGTTTTTACTTCTTCTCCTGAAAACAGGATGTGGATTCTGTACTCTGTAGTCAGGGATTTATGTATTGGCAGAAATTCTTGTTCTCATTATTTTTTCCTTCTTGCAATAAGCACTAATTTTATAACTTTTAGTTATTAATTTTTCCATCACATTACCTCTTTGCAACAAACATTAGAGGCCCAATTTTTGGGCCTCCAATAGGTAAAAGACTTCTAGTGTTTTTTGGTGTACAGGTTACTCACATTGCCTCCTATGTTTAGGAGTTTAATTTTGTTTACTTTTGATATAGCATCTCAACCAGGGAAAAGGTGAAATGTATTCTTTTCCTGTACTACTTCCTGCTTAACTGAATACTCTCTCTCCTAAAAAGTCACACTATGGAACAAAAGACAAATAAGACTCACAATTAGTCATCAAAAGGTGAGTTTGCCATTGATGACTTCCTTCATGAAGGTGATAATCCATTTGTTAGAGTTGACTTTGTGATTATTGAATTTCAGTCCATCTCTTTTGAGGCATCCACCTAACATTAAACATGTGATATCTTTTAAAAAGCCTGCATCCACAATGACAGTTCACCATTTAAACATGTTACTACTCTGCTCTGTGATTAAATAACTGATGAACCTGGGAGTTTCCCACAATCATGTGGGAGTCAACAGAGAGTCAATTGTGTGGAGTATGGCAGACCATTTCATCGTCTGATTATGTTGTTATTTGATTATCAAAATAGGACATTAGATAATCCATGATCAGTGGATTCCATGATGTCGGAAACAATTATTATGGACAATCTAAATATCAATTTTGATGATTAAGGATTTTGAGCAGTGTCTTCTGTTTCTTTCAGTCATTTTGGATTCCTCAATTGACTGTTCTCTATTAAGTCCTGTACACTGCGTTCTAATATGGTTATTTAGAGTTATTTATTGTTGATGGTGTACCATGTTAATGCCCCAACAGAGTTCATTAGATGAGATTCCATGATCAGGTGATTATTCAGTTATTCCATTTTTAAAATCGGTGGTCAGTGTCCTTCATGTGTCAGTTCTGTTGCAACCTCTCAGAAACTGATGATGCGAAACAGTACAGTTTTTTTTAAAATCGTGTAATCATTCGATTGTTAAAAACCTACTATTGCATAATCAATAATCACTGTATAAGGCAGTGTCTCCCATTCTCTGGCCACTGCTTCTGGTACCGATCTCATGCTGTGTCAATGCCACAGCACCCAAATGATGGATGACACCATCATTACTTACGCAATCAAATAAGTTAATAATTGGATAGTCTTCCATATATAACTTTCAAATATGGTACCAAACTCCAGTGATTGTCATGGAAGTAGTACTTAGATAATTAAATAATGCCACGTGATTAAATCCCGTGGAGGTTTGCCCTGACTCCAGTCAAGAAGAACAACATCTTCATCGATTTTAGTA
The DNA here is from genome assembly GCF_943737965.1 of Phodopus roborovskii. Lineage (NCBI taxonomy): Eukaryota > Metazoa > Chordata > Mammalia > Rodentia > Cricetidae > Phodopus > Phodopus roborovskii. Next base: position 23,737 of record NW_026125818.1, read on the forward strand.
ATTAATATATAATGAAAAATGATTAAAAAATGACATGAATAAACATTAAACAAGTGGATGGTGTTTTATGCCTGAAGCCTAAAGGACTGCTCAATACTGAAGAGACATTGAGTTCTTAATCATAGATTTGAACAAAAAAATGAATGAATAGAGATAATTTCTCATAATTCACCCCTACAGAGATAAGGAAATGATATCAACATAGATTTAAATGAAGGAAGGAAGAAAGAAAGAAAGGAAGGAAGGATGGAAGGAAGGAAGGAAGACAGAAAGAAAGAGAGAGAGAGAGAGAGAAAGAAAGAAAGAAAGAAAGAAAGAAAGAAAGAAAGAAAGAAAAAATTCACAAGATACAATTTAACACCAACAAGGTGGATCCCAGACTCCACTCTTCCTGGAGTAGAAAAAGACAGATTTGAATAATGAAATATTCAGATAGTTAGATGGTCTGTCACACTTGAGTCACACAAGGTGGCGCCAAACTTCAGGGATCACAGATTATATAATGAAAGAATTTAATAATTACATCTTTAAAGAAGTAAGCCATTGACCTTTTTTTGTATCATCAATTCGTGGGCAGACTTGCCAGGTATGAAACTGTATGCTGTCATCACGCATTTTTAACATGCCATCAGTTAATCGTCAGATAACCATACTGTCTTGCCTGATGAATTCTGTTTGCCTGACATCATCACAAGGACCTGAATCTCTGTTGTGGTGTGGCAGTATGTGAGATAATGGGCCCAATCCTGGTGTAGCAGTAGTAGCCACAATGTTGATAACAGCTGAAAAGATGGCTACAGCAGGGGCATCACCAGCATAGCTGAGAGAGAGAGATGTTCTTCCAAGTTCTGAGTCGTCATCCTTTTGCCAGTTCTCAGTGATGGTGCCGATCTCCTAGTGCCACTCCTTCTTCTCATGGTAGAACACAACCGATGTGAAGATGTGGAGGAAGTGCAGATAGTCAACACCCAGACCACCATTCCGGTCTTGGTGACATCTTTGCACTTCTCGGTTGGCACCGTGCAACCTTCAGGACTCAATCAGTAATACCTAACTGTCACAATAAATAGGTGATGTAGCATTTTACTGGCAGGAAAGCATGTTCAAAATCCAGGCATGAAGGATGTCATCATCATCAGTTGAAAAATGAATTCTAAAATGTGATGATATTGCACATTAATTCCACAAGAGGAAGCTTTACAGGTCTCTTCATGGAATGGTGGATTATTGTTTACATTACTATACAAATATTTACATTATCTCGGGGATTGAAACAGATTGTCAATTTATATACATTAATTATGTAATTAGATGATCTGTGGCACCAGATTCCAGGTGTCATGGACGATATAATCATTGTTTTATATAATTAAATAATCAAATGAGTTCATGTAACATCATCCACTTCTCTGAGGTGGCTCCAAACCAGGCTCATGAACGATGCTGTCGTGGTTAATTTAAATATTTAAACTACATAATTGATATTAAGATGGTCTATAATAATTGCCTCCCACATCACGTCACCACAATCCACTGATGATGGATTATCTAATGTCCTATTTTAATAATCAAATAACAACAAAATCAGAGGATGAAATGGTCTGCCATACTCCACACAATTGAGTCTCAGTTGACTCCCACATGATTGTGGGAAACTCCCAGGTTCATCCCTTATTTAATCGCAGAGTTGGGTAGTAACATGTTTAAATGCTGAACTGTCATTGTGTATGCAGCGTTTTTAGAAGATATCACATATTTAATGTTGGGTGGCTGCCTCAAAAGAGATGGAGTGAAATCCAATAATCCCTAAGTCTAATGTAACAAATGGATTATGACCTTCCTGAAGGAAGTCAACAATGGCAAACTCACCTTTTGATGAATAATTGTGAGTCTTATTATCTTTTGTTCCATAGTTTCACTTCTTAGGAGGGTGAGTATTCATAAACAGAAGACTTTGAACTGTTTCTCCACAGACTACCTTCTCTGATGATTAGGTAACCTTGAATTTGGTTATCACGGTAAATAAAGATCAGGATAAACAAATAGGCCGAATAGATGTTTATTCAGGGAGAAATAACTTACAACCTAGACAGATAAACACCAGGAAATTCAACCTGATCCTCTCCTGTCCGAGTCACACCAGAAAGAGAGCGCCTTCCTGACCCCCTCTGACCTCCTTCCACAGGTCACTTTGCCCATTGCTCCACCCACAAAGGGCGTGCTCAGTACCACAGGACTATCTCACTACAATTCCCCTTTTATTCTAAAGAAAAGATTAAGGTTGTTAGTTGGGAGCAGTCTTGTAGTTCTCTCGACCTTTCTTTGTGTTCATCTTTATCTTCAAATCAATATTGGCTCACTCTTTTATGTTCTCTCTCTCTCTGTCTCTCTCTCTCTTTCTTATCTTCCATTCCTAACCAGGCTCAATCCTCCTGGTCGCACATGTCTTCCTCTCCTCCCCCTCATTTTCTCCTACTTCTCTCTCCATTCGCTGTCCTCACCCACTTCATCTGAACTCTGGGGGACTTGTGCCTTCCCAGTTCTGTGAGGAACTTTATATGAATCTCTTAGAATACACCTTGTATCCTAGTTCCTCTGGTGATGTGAATTATAGGCTGGTGATCATTTGATCTATTTCTAAAATCCATATATGAGGGAGTACATAATGTGTTTCTCTTTTTGTGACTGGGTTACCACATTCAGGATGGTTTCTTTAAGTGCCATCCACTTGCCTGCGAATTTCAAGATACCATTATTTTTTTCTGCAGATTAGTATTCCATTGTGTAAATGTGCCACATTTTCATTAACCATTCTTCAATTGAAGGGCATCTAGGTTGCTTCCAGGTTCTTGCTATTACAAATAGTGCTGCTATGAACATAGTTGAACAGATGTCTTTGTTGTATGGATGTGAATCCTTTGGGTATATGCCTAAGAGGGGGATTGCCGGGTCCTGTGGTAAACTAATTCCCATTTTCCTGAGGGAACCGCCATACTGATCTCCAACATGGCTGTATGGGTTTGCACTCCCACCAGCAGTGGAGGAGTGTTCCCCTTTCTCCACATCCTCTCCAACATAAGGCATCACTGGTGTTTCTAATTTTAGCCATTCTGGCAGGGGTAAGATGGTATCTCAAAGTTGTTTTGATTTGCATTTCCCTGATAGCTAAGGATGTGGAGCATTTTCTTAAGTGTCTTTCAGCCTTTTTGATTTCCTCCATTGAGAATTCTTTCTTCAGTTCTGTACCCCATTTTTAATAGGGTTATTTGGAGTTTTGTTGACTAGTTTCCTGAGTTCTTTTTGTATTTTGGAGATCAGCCCTTTGTCGTATATAGGATTAGTGAAAATCGTTTCCCAGTCTGCGGGCTGCCGTTTGGTCTTGTCCACTGTGTCCTTTGCCTTACAGAAGCTTCTAAGTTTGAAGAGGTCCCATTTATTAATTGTTTCTTTCAGCGTCTGTGCCCCTGGATTTATATTCAAGAAGCGGTCTCCTATATCAATTTGTTCAATGGTACCTTCTACTTTCTCTTCTAAGAGGTTCAATGTGGCTGGATTGATGTTGAGGTCTTTGATCCATTTGGACTTGAGTTTTGTGCATGGCGACAGACATGGGTCTATCTGCAGTCTTCTACACACCCTCATCCAATTGTGCCAGCACCATTTGTTGAAGATGCTATCTTTGCCCCATTGTATAATTTTAGCTGTTTTGTCGAAAATCAGGTGTTCATAGGTGCGTGGATTAATATCAGGATTTTCAAATCGATTCCATTTGTCTACAAAATTCCATTGGCTTAATACAAAACTATATACAAAACAGTGAATAACAAGTGTGCTCTAAGAAAAGGAAAATCAAGAACAAAATGACCTACATATCTAGTCCTAGGGTGAGGGCATAATGGAGTTTACAATAGAGTTGTCCTACGCTGGAAAACATAAGTCTAGTACCTAATATATCTAACTAGGAAGAGAGACTAATAGTTGTGATAGTTTAATCTTCAACCTCATCAAGACCTGAGAAGGAAATTAACAATACTAAAGTAGACTAGAAATGTGGATGGACAACTTCCAAAAGGGGCAGCAAGGACAGAAACAGCAATCCACCTGAAAAGTCACCCTAGTACTCACAGCCACGTTGGTACACCCGGATTTGGCTAAGGCCAAGAGAACTTGACAGACCACAACAACAGCAGGGAGGTAGAATGGCTATCTTACCCTGACTTGGCAAGGTCAAGCAGTCTTCTATATTTGTCTCCTGCAAGCACATAGGACTGAATGTCCAAATCAGTGGTCAAGGTGGGGGCAATTCTTTGCCCAACAGGCCATTAGCTGAGGCGAGATTGAACTCCAGCAGGAGCAACAACAGTGTCCAACATATTTTCGGGAAATTCCACGGTGCTGTCAGAAGCAACAGTGTCTCATGTCAATGCAGTAGTAATATTAAAACATTTAAATGCCATGTTCTGCATGTCTATGAAGTGATTGAAGTTTAAGCATCTATATCTGACTAATCTCATAGGTACAGGAAATATGAGTGAAGATAATCTGTAATACTCGGGAACTTAGCTAAAAAGACTGATTAAAACTTTCCTGAGTAAAGCAGGAACAAATACTCAAACAATATAACTATGTACATATACATTCATATAAATCCCTAAAATAGAGGTAGAGTATAAGTGTCAAGACAAGAGGTAGAACTATAAAGGGCAGGAAGATAAATATCCCAAATTGTATCAATATACAAAATGTCTTGAACACAAGAAAAGTATACATACATAGAATATGGTAAAAAAATAATGTGCATAAAATATTATAAGTGGAAACATTTAACACAATATAACAAAGTATAAACTTAATTTTACATAGCTTACCACATAAGAATACACAACAATGTAAGCTGTAAAATACTATATCATTCTTACTCAAATTCTCAAGAAAATAGGCTAATCTACCTATATCCCATCTAAACCATACCTTTACCAACCATTCCCTATTCCTGTCTAAAAGATAAACCCAAGTGTAAGCATCACCCAATCCCAAATAACTAAAACCAACCCAAAGACGATGACTATTATCCCAAAATTCCAAGGGTAGGGAAAGGGGGCGTAGTCATATTAAGATTACTTCCTGCTGAAATGGGACAATGATTGCTCCAATGTATCTTGTAGGAAGAAAATTTTTAGCAACCAAATTTCTCAACAGAACTGGCTGTGACATATGTAGTTAGTCACTGTGTGGCAGAAAATTCTTGACTGTAGTTCTATTTGAAACTGGCCAGGGTGTAATAAAAAATACAAAAAGGAGAGTCTATCAACTACTTAGGATATAAAATAGGTCTACAGAAAATTAGACCACAAAAAGTACAGATCAGAAGAGATCGCTACCAGACTCTTAATGATCTTCAAAAATTACTAGGAGAGATTTCTCAACTGCAAACCATAATTGGAATGGAAGGGCATGATTTGAAAAACTTGAAAATGGCCCTAAAAAGAGGTAAGGACTTGAATAGTCCACGAATACTATCAGCTGAAGCTGAGAAGGAATTAAAATGGGTGGAAAGGAGGATACTAGAAGCACATGTGGACCGTGTGGATCCAAACCTAGACTGTATTCTGGTTATATTACCATCTAGAGAATATCCTTCAGGGATTTTGATGCAGAGAGAAGATATCATATTAGAATGGATATTCCTACCACATAAACAAAATAAAAAACTAAAAACATATATATAGAAAAGATCTCTGACTTGATTATAAAAGGTAAATTAAGACTTCGTCAGCTAATAGGAAGGGACCCAGCAGAAATTATAGTACCTTTAACTAATGAGGAAATTTCTTCCTTATGGAAAGAACAAATATTGGCAGAGAGCTTACAGTAATTTTTGGGAACAATTAGCAACTACTATCCCAAAACTGAGAGAATCAAATTCATAAAGAAAACGATTTGGATTCTTCCACGCATTGTAAGAAAAACACCTATTTCTGGAGTGCATACATTCTACACTGATGCAAATAAATCAGGTAAGGCAGGATATAAATCAGAAAATATTAACAAAGTGGTTCAAAGCCCTTACAATTCTGTACAAAAGGCAGAATTGTATGCCATTCTCATGGTACTTATGGATTTTAAAGAACCCCTCAATATAGTTACTGACTCTCAATACGCAGAGAGAGTCGTTTTACACATTGAGACTGCAGAATTTATTCCTGACAATACAGAATTAACTTCATTGTTTATACAGTTACAAGATACTATCAGAAAGAGGACTCATCCTATATATATAACACACATCAGATCCCATACGGGTCTGCCAGGTCCTCTAGCACAAGGCAATGATGAAATTGATCATTTATTGATAGGAAGTGTGCTAGAAGCCTCAGAGTTTCATAAGAAACACCACGTGAACAGTAAAGGTTTAAAAAAGGATTTTTCTATCACTTGAGAACAAGCCAAGGAAATAGTAAGGAAATGTCCTACTTGCTCATTCTATAACCAAACTCCTTTACCACCAGGTCCGTAACCCTAAAGGTATAAATAGAAATAAAATATGGCAAATGGATGTGTTTCATTTTGCAGAATTTGGAAAAATTAAAATATGTACATCACACTATAGATATATTTTCAGGGTTTCAATGGGCTACTGCTCTGAGCTCTGAAATGGCTGATTCTGTTATAACGCACCTTTTAGAGGTAATGGCCATTATGGGCATACCTGCACAAATAAAAACTGACAATGCTCCAGCATATGTCTCCAGCAAATTGAAAGAGTTTTTTGAGTATTACAAGATAAAGCACATAACTGGTATACCACACAATCCTACGCTCCACCCCCAATGGGTGTGGTCAGTGCTACAGAAGGACTAACTCACTACAGACATGTATATTGCAAGTGTCATCCTTTGGGTAGTTGGGTACCTGTAATCAAGATCCAGCAATCCCAGGTATCTCAGATACTAAGACAGTAAATTAGTCTACCTTATAGGCAGGAGTTCCAGACCAGCCATGGGATCAATACAAGAACTAAAAGAAAATTTAAAATTCAAGTAAGCAGTTCTCAGGAAGTTTAGACCATTGAGTATTCAGGTATGGGTATGTACAGTATGTTTTCAGAAAACTGACATAAGTCATGGCAATGAACTTGTCATAATTTTGTTAGAATGAATCTCTCACTCTGTGCCTATTTGAAATCCTTTTTTTTTTATCACCTTGATATCATGAAACGGAAAATCCAACTCATTTAAAAAAAATTTTGAGCACATTAGACAACATACTTGTTTTAAATTTAATAAATAAAACTGTTTCTCTGGACGTGGGGTGTTGTTAAGTTTTTTCTACCCAAGACAAATGGTAAATTAAGTATTTTATTGGGAAACAACTTACACATGTGAACAATCACAAACTGACACACTGATATCACATAATTAAAGTTTCCATATGCGAATAGTTTCTCTTATGAGCTCTCATTCCTGTAACCCATGTGTTGAGTGTCTTAAAGTCTCCACAATTTTCCTACAACATGAATTGGTTCATGTAAAAGAAAGCAATCATGAAGAATTGGGCTTAAAGAACACAAATCATTTGAATGAGGTTTTCATGTAAATAAAGACAAGCAGGGTTCCCTTATCAGTGAATTCCTATGACTTTTGTAGACATGAGTTTGCATGTGAGAACAAAACAGAGACAGTGTAATACTTGAACTGATTGTTCACATGTCAGATATTTTTATCTCCAGAATCCTATGTAACTCAACGTACGTTGGCTGAAGATCACACAACATCCTTTCTAGTAAGATTACTTTACATAAGGGTATTCTTAGTCTGACAAAGATTATTATGATAAGCAAAGTACACAACTTTACCACTTGGTATACATTCAGTGTCTTTCAAGTATGCATTCTTTTTATGACTTCAGAAAGCCATAGGATGTGTAAATGGTTTACTACTTTGATGGCATTCATAAGTTTCTCCATAGTTTGTATTCTTATATAACTTTTAAGCACATCATGTGTTGTGAAAGCTTTACAACATTGATTACATTCATAGGGTCTTTCTCTAGTATGTGTTCTTTTATGATGTACCAGATAGCTGTGCTGTGAAAAAGCTTTACCACATTGATTGCATCCATAAGGTTTCTAACCAGTATGTGTTCGATGATGAGATTGGAAAGTATTGACACGTGAAAATGTTCTACCACATTGATTACATGCATAAGGTTTCTCTCTAGTATGTGTTCTTATATGAGTTTTAAGCTGAACATTACTTGCAAATGCTTTACTACATTGATTACATCCATAGGGTTTCTCTCCAGTATGTGTTCTTATATGATTTTTAAGCACATCATGTGTTGCGAAAGCTTTACTACAGTGATTACATTCATAGGGTCTCTCTTGAGTATGTGATCTTTTATGACGTACCAGATTGCTGTTTTGTGAGAAAGCTTTACCACATTGACTACATCCATAGGGTTTCTCTCCAGTATGTGTTCTATGATGAGATTGGAGATTACTGACACGTGAAAATGTTCTACCACATTGATTACATGCATAAGGTTTCTCTCCAATATGTGTTCTTATGTGAGTTTTAAACTGACCATTACTTGCAAATGCCTTACTACATTGATTACATTCATAGGGTTTCTCTCCAGTATGTGTTCTATGATGAGATTGGAGATTACTGACACGTGAAAATGTTCTACCACATTGATTACATCCATAAGGTTTCTCTCCAGTATGTGTTCTTATATGAGTTTAAGCTGACCATTACTTGCAAATGATTTACTACATTGATTACATTTATAGGGTTTCTCTCCAGTATGTGTTCTTATATGACGTTTAAGCACATTATATGTTGTGAAAGCTTTACTACATTGATTACATTCATAGGGTCTCTCTCTATGTGATCTTTTATGGTGTAGCAGAGCAGTATGTTGTGAAAAAGCATTACCACATTGATTACATCCATAGGGTTTCTCTCCAGTATGTGTTCTTATATGACTTTTAAGCACATCATGTGTTGCGAAAGCTTTACTACATTGATTACATTCATAGGGTCTCTCTTGAGTATGTGATCTTTTATGATGTACCAGAGAGCTGTGTTGTGAGAAAGCTTTTCCACATTGACTACATCCATAGGGTTTCTCTCCAGTATATGTTCTATAGTGAGACTGGAGATTACTGACACGTGAAAATGCTCTACCACATTGGTTACATACATAAGGTTTCTCTCCAGTATGTATTCTTTTATGAATTAATAGATACCAGTATTGTGAAAAAGCTTTACCACATTCACTACATTCATAGCGTTTCTCACCAGTATGTGTTCTTTTATGTTTTTTGAGATGATTGCATAGTAAAAAGACTTTACCACATTGATTACAATCTTGTGTTTTCTCTCCACTATGTGTTCTAATATGTCTTTTAAGCATAGTATGTCTTGCAAAAACTTTACCACATTGAATACATTCATAGGTTTTCTCTACCAAGTGTTTTCTTTCACGGAGTTGGTGGAAACTTTGGCATGCAAAGACTTCACCATACTGAAGACTTCTATATGGTTTCTCTCCAGTGTGAATTTTTTCAGTCCTTTGAAGATGCCTGTAACATACAAAGTTATTCACACATTCATTGTGTATATTCACAGGATACACTCCCGTATGGCTTCTTTTATTACTGCAAAGATAATTAGCATATGTAAAACATTACCACATGCATGATAAAGAAACTTAGTACATGCATAAAATAAATTTATAATTTGGCTTAATTGTAGACAAGAATAAGATATTGAAATTTACTTTCATAATGCTTCCCTCATGAGGTATTGTCTTGCTTTCAAAGAAGATACCTGTGATTCAGAGTATGAGCCTTTATTTCATGGCCCACATTTACTGCATATGTTTACATGAGATCTCTCACATAATTGAAAATAATTGGACCATCTCAGACCTTTGCCATATTTATTGCATTTATCAATTTTTCCATTGTATAAATCATAATACACTGGCCAAATATACCAGTACAAATGGAAACATTCACATTCATACGGATTTACTGCAGTGTTTTTGTTGATATTTTTCAGATGATCTTGGAATACTGATAAATTTCAAACTCATTTCACACTCAACAAATATTCTCAAAGTGGGTACTACTGAATATCTTTCATTTCTTCTCAATGTCCTAAGAGAGAGAGGTATGTTTCTTCTTTCCATATTCTAAATTCACATGGCTTGTGCTTAGAGTAACATATATTCTTTTTTTCCCCTAGGTTTTCTGATACATAATGTCTCTGTGTAGACCTGGATAGCCTGGAACTCACTTTGTAGACCAGGCTGATCACAAAATTTTGGGATCCACCTTCCTCTTCATCATAAATACTGAAATTAAATCCATGGGCCACAACTACCTGACTCAACATATGATATACTTATTAAAGTATCAATATCAATAAAAAGGTTTCCACATTGCATTCACACACTTTGACTTTCTTTTCCTCACAGACATGTGTTATAGGGATTAAGGTTTCTCCACAACAAACTTCTTGACACTCATAAAATGACCCTTTCGATATACATAGAAAAGTCACAAATATGTAAGTAATGCCTGCTTTACTACAGACTATTTTCTTAGTAGGTCTTGGACATATACTTATGACCTATGAAACATGTATACTGTTTCAAATATCTGAATAGTATGAAACTCAACAGACGGGCATATCTACAGCATAGATCTCCAGGCACTACAATTCTAGGGTGATATCTGTTAAGGAATTGTTTCCTTCTCTTTTTACATGAATGCCTTGTAAAAACAGAAGAGTTACCTTTCACTGATGCACATGATTTGGGCAAAAAATAAGAACCACATCTATACTTTAAGCTGCACTTATTTTCCCTGTTTAAATTTTTTATGTGTGTCTCTTCAGTAAAATTTCCAGAATACATTAAAATATCTTTAGAGCAAAATTTTCATAAATTTACATGTGAAAATTTACCTTCTATGTCTTCTAGAATTTTTCCAATGATCTTCCATATTATGGTCATTCCAAATGTAGCCTGAAATAACAGAATATATATTATGTATTATTGTAAATTGTACAAAATTTCTGTTAATAACTTCATTGACACTTTGAACCATGCCTCATTCACCAAAGTTTCCCTTTTCTCAATTAAAATTACAGAATAGTATCCGTAACCAAGAAACGTTGGGTCTCTTATTTTAAAATATGAAGGAAAATACAGTCTCACCTGTAGTAGTGAGGTTCCTGTAGGTGTCCAGCATCACATCTGTGTAGAGACATTTCTGAGAAGGATTTAGCAAAGCCCATTCTTCCTGAGTGAAGTGGATATACACATCATCATAGGTCACTGCATCCTACAATAAACCATACATGTGAGACAAAGTCTAATAAACTCACTGTAAATACAAACATCTTTGACAATATACTTATATAAATCTGGAGCCTCGCACACTTATTTCATGACATGGTCATTATAATGCATTCACCTAATCCATTTAGAAGAAAAGTGAATAGGAGGTTAACATGTACCATTTCTTGGCCCTTTAAGTAGCATGTAGCCATGAGAAAAAAAAAGATCCCAATAAAGGGCACAAAGGCATAAAGGGAGAGGCAAGCTACCAGAACAATCTATTGAGAACACATCAGAAATAAATTGTACAATAGGGACAGCCTGTCACTGAAATACCCCAGGCTCTGGGAACAACATCCACCTTTGTTAGGTTTTCATTGCTGTTAAGAGACACCATGGGCCAGGGCAAAACTTTCAAAGGAAACATTTAATTGAGGTGTCACACTGAAAATTTCAGAGGTTCAGTTAATCAACATTATGGCAGGGGCCATATCAGCATGCAGACTGCTGCAGTCCTTGAGGTTACAGTCCTTGTAGCATGACTCAGAGGCAACAGGAAGTTTCTGATACACTGGGCATCATTCTGAGAATAAGAAACCTCATGTCTCATCCTACAGTGATGTGATTCCTCTAACAGGGTAAAGTCCACTCCAACAAAGCCACACCACATCTGCTATCACTATTGGGAACTCACAGAGTATGGACTGACAGTTGGGGGACCTTCATGGCACCAAACTAGACCATCTGAATGTGGCTGACTCTTAGGTGACTTGTTCTGTTTGGCGGCCCCAGCAGTGAAACAAGGACCCATCCCAGGAGTACATGAGTAATATGAAACAATAGGTCAATTTACTGCCAGGTCATGAGGAAGAAATGCCAGAAGATGAGAAAAGTAGCGGAGGCAGAACAAAGAAAAGATGAAAGCTTGGTCAAGGGTGTTTTGCTGAAGCTATGTATTACTCTAAGTAAGCTTCTTATGAGGAATAGTGTCTTGTATACTACTTTCATGGGGGAATGGAAGTAGGGACATCTAGGAATCAACAGGGTTAACATTTAATGGGGCAAACTCAGGAAAATGCTACCCAAATAGTGCAGGGGCAAAACAGGGAATCCCAATAACATTACCGACTAATCCCTCAGTGGTGAGAGGCCCAATAACCACAGTTCCATGTAGTGTGAAGAGTTGTGTAATTGGGATCTGAATTAGCCCCTCCACAAAGGCCCTGGCCATAGACAATTGCATTCTTTCCCAAGCATCTTCCTTGTTTCAAGGGATGAGCTCTATTTTATTCTCAATAGCTCAAAACCTGATGGAAATCACCTAAGGCTACAACCCTGAAGCTGTTATTTGTTCTGCCAAGAACTTTCCTGTGTTTCAGAAGGAACAATGTTACTTCTCCATGAGTGGGGATCTACACAAAAATTCTTGCTTGCTCAGTCCAGCCCTCAACACCTCATTGTTTTCCTTTTCAAACTGTTGTCACCTGGGCTCATCTTGCCTATATGACAGAGCCATGATTTTTCTCCAGAAGAAAATGGATGTTTATGGCACACCATGACTTAATGTTCATTGTGGCCCAGTAAGTAACCCTTGAACAGCTTGTAAAATCCCTGCTCCATTGAAATCGGTGGTTAGTCTATTGACATCGTTTGGAAACATATGTCTGGACTATCCTGGGGAGCAAATATATATTTTTAGAATCCTAATCTCTAACATGAGTGGTTAGCATGAAACTCATTTTATTTATTTATTTTTTTTATTTAATTTTAGGTGCAGCACTCGCTCAGCTAAATTCTATTTTGAGAGACTAACTATCCACCAAGAATTGATAAATCTATATTTCAACAACTCCACTCTTCGACAACACAGCTGAATGGTGGAGTGTGGTCCAAAATAAGAATGCCATTTATACATGCATTTGACTATAACCTAGCAATGGGGATGCAGAGGCAGGTAGAACTCTATGAGATTGGGGATAGCCTGCACCACACAGAAAATTCTAAGTCAGGCTGCAAAGCTACAAGGAGAAATTCTATTTTAATATTATATACATATACACATACATATAAACATATACATATACACACATATATATAACCTATATGTGCATGCAAATATATATGAAAAATAATTAAATAATATCATTTAGAGCATGCACAAAATTAACTCCCAATTTGGATACTCCCTTAGCCTAGAGACAAGGAGGAGTGCCTGGGCCAAAACTCAAATGACTTGACAGATTTTGATGATCCCTTTTGGAAGACCTCAGCCTCCCAGAGCAATTTATGGGGGGTGGTATCGGGAGGTCACTGGGGGAAATAGGAGGATGGCAGGGAGAGAGAACTGGGCTCAATATGTAAAGTAAGGTCTTTTTATTTATATTTTCACAAAAGAAGAAAATTTATTTTGATGGAAAAAAAACAAAACAGTAATAACTCTGAATGGATGTGACCCCTAAACTTTAGATGTTAACAGCAGGACTTCTGGAAGGCACTGAAGTAACCGAACCTCTCCTTCTTTGGTAAATGCCATCCCTGTGCACCAAAACCATAATGGAGCTGACTACACAGAAGTTTATTCACAATTCTACCGCATCAAAATCCTTTCCTCAGAAGCAGACCACATGGAGAAGTATTCATAGGCCACACAGTGGTCTGGGAAGCTGCTGGACCACAATGGGCCTAACTGAACACTGAATGTGGCAGCACATTCCAGTCCAGCCTCCTTCTTGAGGGCCTGCCAAACAGAATTCCATGACTCCCCATCCCACCCTCCCACATCCTGTCACTTACCGTGCTTCAGCTTCTCTGTTCATCCATGAGCTCCCTCCCCTCACAATTCCCCACAGCACCACTCATAGAGAAGCAATCAATCCTCTGGCTCCTGTTCTGATACAAAACCAAGCCTGCAGCATGGCTCAAGGAAATCTCCTTCCAAACCTCAGACTGGAGGGTTGGCTCAATGTCCCTGATTGGTTAATAAGGCTTCAGTGACAAGAGCAGTTCCTCAAGGGTTAGAGTGTTCTTAAAGACACAGCAAGCCCTGCACCTCCTTTGGGCCTGGCTTCTACTCCAGACCTAGGAATTTTAGAGATCTGAACAAACAGAAACTTATTTTTTTAGAGACAAAATTTCCCTGTGTGGTGCCTGTTGTCCTCGAACTTGCTCATTAAACTGAGCTGTTCAATTCCTACATAATTATTATTATTAATATTGTTGTTGTTGCTTTCTACTAGATTTTTCTCATTACTTGTTTAATATTGATTAATTATTTGATTATTTGATTAATTAATTCATTTCTTTTGATGTTTGAAACAGAGTTTCCCTTTGTGGCTCTGCTATCCTGGAACTTACTCTGTAGACCAGAGTCTACTCAGAGAAATCTACTTGCCTCTACTTCCTGAGTGCTGGAATCAAAGACGAAAGCCAACACTACATAGACACAAATTTCAGTGTCACTTACCCATGTCACCAATAAACGATCCAACCCACTTCCTGCAGTGCACAGGTTCTATCTCTCTTTCATCCTCCACAAAATGTGCAGAGCTTGCTCAGACCATTACACAATGTAGACTGAAATGATTCTCTTATTGATCAGATGGAATGCGTCCCAGAATATTAAAGGTATAGAGAAATTTTTTAGGATACAAATGATGTTTGTTCTGTGCCATCTTGCTGAGGTCTGGAGACCTGAGGGG
This sequence comes from Phodopus roborovskii, assembly GCF_943737965.1. Classification (NCBI taxonomy): domain Eukaryota; kingdom Metazoa; phylum Chordata; class Mammalia; order Rodentia; family Cricetidae; genus Phodopus; species Phodopus roborovskii. The sequence continues at coordinate 38,790 of NW_026125818.1, forward strand.
ACTTTTTATCTGGTTGTTACAGGCCTCTCAGATAACCATGAGAGAAAGGCAGGAGCCATATTACAAACAAGATGATATATCTTTCTCCTCACAGATGCCAGGGTTACAGGTCTATTGTATTCGAGATTTATTCCTGATATTTGAGTCAAATTCTTGACATATGAAGAATAATAAAAAAGTGTCATCTCCATGGTAAGCTGAATACTCAAAGACAATGGTGCTGGGAAGAACGTCTCTATCTATGAGTACTATGTTGAACCAGCACGGGTTCCTCAGTAGGAAGATGAGGAAACAGCTGCATTATTCAATGTTCTCTGTTTGAACAGGATTGGTAGAACATATCTCTCTGTGTCTGTAGAAAGTGGGTTTATTGGCATGTCTCACAGGCTCTGGGGCGAGCTAGTACATCAATGGTGATGACAAATGGAAATTTGAAGAATTCGGTATTTGTTTGGTTTATGGGTGTGGGTGTATCAGCTGGTCTTCAGTACACATGAGTATTTCAAAGAAATGGGCTTTAAAGCTATAAATCGATAAACTCAGCAGGATCCACATGCCATTAAATTTGTGGGGTCCATAAAGGTTTTCTCCTTTATGGTGGTATTGTGGTATTTTGTTTTGCCAGGTGGTGGCTCATTCCTTTATTCCTGTACTTGGGAGGTAGATATGACTGGGAGGAGAGAGAACTATAAAGTGGAAGAAGACAAAAGTTTATTGTATCCTAATGGAAGACCCTAGGATCAGAATTTCCCACCCTTTTGGTCTGAGGATTCAGCAGAAGTAAGACCTAGGGGTGGGCTGCTCTGCTTCTCTGATTTTTCATCATTAATCACATATCTGAATCCACGTTTTAACTATTAAGACCAAGTAGAATTAACTTTACAATTTCCAGTGTAGTGTGTCAAAGCTAAATTGTGGTGGACAAGACTAGAATTGATGGTAATAGAATTGATGGAATAAATATTTATCAATTTTTCAAGTCTATTATTATCTATTCTATGATTGAGCATGAGAGAAAATGATTTGTATGTGTATACATGTTATGGGATGTAGATAATTATGTGAAGTTGTGCATCATTATCTGACCTCTGGTCATCCTTCAAAAGAAGATGTACTGAGTCTCATGCCAAGATACACAACATGTATGATGAGCCATACTCTTCCATAGATTTTAGGGCATATGGCAAAAAAGATGTTTGTTCTGTGTATTTTGCTGAGGTCAGGGGAACTAGGTGTACATTTTATCTAGAGGTCACAGTCAATTTAGAATCCATGAGAGAAGGGAAGGAGCAATATCAGAAAGAACATGATATATCTTTCTCCTGTCAGATGCTTTGGTGATAGCTCCAATGCATTGGGAGTTTTATTCCTGAAATTCTTGAAAAATGAATAATAATAAAAACTGTTGTCTTCAGGGTAATTTGAATCCTCTGAGAGAATTTGGCTGGGAAGCTTGCTTCTACAAGCACTGTGGTGACCTAGCAGAGCTTCCTCAGGGTACAGTGAGAAAATAGCTGCATTATTCAATGTTCTCTTCTTGAACAGGACTGTTGTCAGGTTTCTAAAACAGTGGATCCATCATCCAGGTTTGAGATTGCAGAAAGACTTATTTTCTTGTTTGAGAACTGGTTCCTGTTTTCTTTACTTTTGTTTTTTCCCTGCTTTTCTGAAGTCCCAGTGACAACCATTAAATAAGCGGTTTCAGTTCATCTGACATCAGTGGGAAACTACAGAACATCTCATTTTCTGAGCCAAAATCTCTAAATAGTATTTAGGACAGGGAATAATCACATCATGTATTTGTGTAGTGGCCTGTGAAAGCTAGAGAGCCACCTTGTTTTCAGGAGAAAGGATTGGGTACAGGATGAGAGCAGTATTTGCTATTGGAGTCAAAGCCAGTGCAGTAGAAATGTGTATCTCTGCTGACCGAGAAAAGGTTTTTGTCTGGGTTGGAAGGCCAGGTCAGGAATCTTTGCGCTGTATCTTTAAGAAGGTGATCTTGTTACTCAGTCATCACTAGCCAACCAGAACCCTCCTCATGATCTGTCAATAATAAAAGGTACAGGGACCTTCTTAGGCCAGATTCAGGCTTTTCTCTAAAGGAGAGCTGGCACTTTTTTTGTGTGTGCTGTTCTTCGATTATTGCTGCAGTAAGTTCAATGGAGAGCTTGGGAGAGTTCAGGAATCACATGGTCAGTGAGAGGCTGCTGTCCCCAGGATGGAGGAGTACATGGTGTAGTAAATGAATCATGTGTTGGGTCCTCCCAACATCTGAGTGGGAACATGAAGACAGATTTTCCTTCCTGTGGGAAGATACCAAGCAATTGATATAGTTAAGACTTGTCCCCTATGTGCAGAGTTCTTACCTTTTCCACACCTTAGAGTTAACGCCCATGATGTCACACCTAATGATATCTGGCAGATGGATGTTACCCATGTTCCTTCCTTTGGTTGACTACAATTTGTTCATGTATCTGTGGATACACATTCTCATCTCATATTTGCCTCTGCTCATACTGGAGATAGGCTTAAGTATGTTAAGAGCCATTGTTTACAATCCTTTGCTTATATGGGAATGCCCAGACAATCAAAACTGATAATGGCCCTGCTTATACTAGTCAGGGTTTTAACTCTTTTTGCAAAAATGTTTTTATCCCACATAAGATGGGTATCCCTTATAATCCTCAGGGTCAGGCCATGGTGGAACGTGCACATCGCACAATTAAAGCCTATCTCCATAAAACAAAAAGGGGGAGTTTACAGGGTCTTGTCCTTTATATTTAAAAATTTTTAACTATTGATGGTGCTGCTCGATCTGCAGCCAACAGTCATTGGCACCCCCCAGTCATCTGACTATGGTTCAGTTATTTGGAAGAATGTCCCCACTGGAAAACTGTGCAGCCCCAACCCAGTTCTAGTATGGGCCGGAGGGTCAGTTTGTGTCTTTCCACAAGACGCAGATAACCCTGTTTGGGTGCCTGAGTAGCTGATTCGCCATATGTGTAGGGACGGTGATTGTAACAGCCAGAATGAAGGTCTGATGGGTCTTCAAGAATCTCCCCATCCTGATGCCTGTGGGTCTGAGTAGCCATATGTGGCATTTTTTTTCCTGACCATTAATTATAATTTGGATCCAGTGGCTATAAATTTACACTTTGATCCAAATGACAAGAATTTCACCTTTATCTCAGGCATTGTATTCTGGTTCCGTTCTTTTTGTTGTAACTAATGCTAATTTTGGAGAAAGTTTCATTTTTCTCAGCAGGACTGCCAACTGTAAAAGCTGTTGTGGGCCAGGTGTGGAGCAGAGAGGAAAGGAGATTTTGGGATCATGACTGCCAGTGCTGCCTTCACCACTGAAGGAACAGTTTCTACCATAGCCCTCTCCCAATCTGTAAATACTACAAGCATAGTTGATCAACCATCAGGTGATTTGGCTTAAGCCTTAGCCACCCAAATCACACTTATTATCTAGTACAAATTGGCATTTTTAAATTAAATTTACAAACTAACCTCTTGTAGGATTGATTTTTTGTGAGAAGATCATAAGGCTTCTTGTTCTCTGTCTTTTACATATATCTGTGTTAATGCATCATTTTTCTCCAGAAATCCTGGAGTGAACAGTTTTTAAGTTATACACATGCTTTACCCATGCAGATCATTAACATCTATGAAACCTGAATGCCACTTGCCAATGCAGAAGGCCTTTTACAAGGACTTCAACATGTGAGCAGATCATTGGGGTTTGTGGCCCTTGCACTTGGTGCTACTTTGCCACAGCATTAGACAGGCCCACGCCAACTTCCAAACAAGACAGATACTGTCTTTGGCTCAAGAGTAAATGAATCATGTGTTGGGTCCTCCCAACATCTGAGTGGGAACATGAAGACAGATTTTCCTTCCTGTGGGTTTTCATGAGATATGTGAAACTCCCTGGAATCAATGATATGACTCTTGACTAAAACTTTGTGGGTTGAATCTCTTCAGAGTATTGGGAGCAGGGATCCCTGTGTAGGGCTTTTTAGTCAACTTCAATGAGTTTTTTGTACATCCTTGGAAAGACTACAGTTCTTGGAGACATTTAACAATTTATATTTTACTTTATGTGATGTGATGGAAAAATTAAAAATTGGGGTTAATGGCAATAAGGAAAAACTACAAAGAACAAGAATCTCTTCTAGGGGATAACTTCCTGATTTCAGAGTACAGACCCCACGTTATTTTCATGAGATACAGGAAAAAAAAAAAAGAAAGAAAGAAAAGAAAACCTTGCAGGTGTGCTAATCAATCTTGATGCCCTTGCAATCTAACTTTGTACTCTATGAAATGCTGTAACATTGAAAACTCTATGAGCTGAGACTAGGGGTATCAAGCCTCCATTTCACTTTTGTTGTTAGGTAACTTAGCCGTCCAGTAGAGTGAACTCCCAGACTGTTTTGTTCTTCCCAATTAAAACCTTTTGCATTCACATTTGGGAATAACTTCATTGGACTTGAGGAAACCTGGGAGGTACAAAGTTTGTGGGCTCATCCCAGATTTCCTCCAACCACCCAGGACCTTTAACCCTGAAAGATTGTAATAGAGAAAGTAAAGACAACAAAAACAGAAGGAATGCTGGAAATGGAAAAACTGCGCAAAAGATTGTGAACTACAGACACAACATGACCAACAGAACAAAAGAGATGGAAGAGAGAATCTCAGGCATGGAAGATAAACTAGAGGAAATAGATTCATCTACCAAAGAAAATCATAAATCCAACAAATACTTAACACAAAACATCCAAGAAATCTGGGACACCATGAAAAGGCCAAACCTAGGAATACATAGGCAGCGAGGAAGGTGAGGAAGACCAGCTCAAAGGTGTCAAAAACATACTAAACAAAATCATCGAGGACAACTTTCCCAATCTGAAGAATGACATGTACATGAAAGTACAAGAAGTATACTGAAAACCAATTAGGCTGGACAAAAGTAAAAAAAAAAAAAAAAAAAAAAAAAAAAAAAAAACCCTAGAAATATAATAAGGAAAACACCTAAAACACAGAAAAAGAATACTATGTGCAACAAAGGAGAAAGGACAGGTAACATATAAAAGCAAAACAATCAAAATTACAACTGATACAACTGATATTTCCATGGAATCCCTCAAGGCCAAAAGGTCCTGGATAGATGTTCTACAAATACTAAGAGTCCACAGATGTTGGCCCAGGCTACTATACCCAGCAAAACAATCATTATAGATGGAGAAAACAAGATATTTAATGACAAAGACATATTTTTTTCCAATACTTACCTACAAATCCAGCACTACAGAAAACTCCCACCCACAGGTTAACTATGCACACAAAATGTAGGCAACAGACAATCTCCCTATACAAGAAACCAAGGGTAATTGAGGTCAAATATATTCACAATACCACTGCCAACATCAAATCTAAAACAAACAAGCATCAATAATCAATGGCCTTTACTCACCCCCAATATTAATGGTCTTAACTCACCTATAAAAAGACACAGGCTAACAGAATGGATACGAAGAAAGAATTCTGCTGCATACAAGAAAAACATCTAAGTTTCAAAGATAGACATTACTTCAGGGTAAAAGGTTGGGGAATATCTTCCAATCAAATGTACACAAGAAGCAAGCAGGCATGGCTATCCTAATATCTAACAATTTAGACTTCAAACCAAAATGAATCAAAAGAGATGAAGATGCTCATTCAGTATTCATTGCAGGAGAAATCATTCAACACAAAGTCTTAATTCTGAAAATTTATGCCTGAAATACAAAGGAACCCAGAGTAAACCAACTGCCAACATCAGATTGAAAGGACAGAAGCTTATGGTGATTCCTCTAAAATCACGAACAAGAAAAGGCTGCCCTCTCTCTCAATGTCTCTTCAATATTGTACGTGAAGTTCTAGCTAAAGCTATAAGACAAGAAAAGGAGATAAAAGGGATCCATATTGGAAAGGAAGAAGTTAAACTATCACTATTTGAAGATGATATGATAGCTTAATAAGCAACCCAATAAACTCTACCAATGAACTCCAATAGCTGATAAACACCTTCAGGAAACTAGCAGGGTACAAGATATACTCAAAATAATCAGTATCCCTACTTTTCTCAGACAACAATGATATTGAGAAAGAAATCAGAGAAACATAACACTTTACTATAGCCAGAAAGAACATAAAGTATCTTGGAGGAACACTTCCCAAACAAATGAAAGACCTATATAATAAAAATTTGTGGCTCTAAAGAAAGAAATTAAAGAAGATACCAGAATATGGAAAGATCTCCCATGCTCTTGAATAGGTAGGATGAATATAGTAAAAATGACAATCTTGCCAAAAGCAATCTAGAGATTCAATGCAATCTCCATTAAAAACCCACCACAATTCATCACTGAACTTGAAAGGATAATAATCAATTTTTTATGGAAAAACAAAAGACCCAGCATAGCCAAAACAGCCCTGTACAATAAAAGAACTTCAAAGGCATCACCATCCCTGACTTTAAGCTCTACTACAGAGTTATACTCCTGAAAACAGCCTGGAATTGCCACAAAAACAAACAAAACAACAACAACAAAAAAAAAAAAAAAACAGGTAGAACATGGAATGGATTTCAAAAACCTGATACAAACCCACATACATATGAACACCTGATTTTCTACAAAACATATAAAACATACAATGGGATGAGGAATACATCTTCAACAAATGGTGCTGGCACATTTGGATGATGGTGCTTAGAAGACTGCAGACAGACCTAAGCCTGTAGTCATACACAAAACTATGGTCCAAATGGATCAAAGACCTCAACGTCAATCCAACCACACTGAACCTCTTAGAAGAGAAAGTAGGAGGTACCCTTGAACAAATTGGTATAGGAGACCACTTCCTGAACATAACTCCAGGGCACAGACACTGAGAGCAACAATTAATAAATGGGACCTCTTCAAACTTAGAAGGTTCTGTAAGGCAAAGGACACAGTGGAAAGACAAAATGGCAGCCCACAGACTGGGAAAAGATTTTATGTAAGGAGTAAGGTTTTTCTGCCTGCCACGGGTCTGGTCCTGCCATCACGCCAGCCCCAATTAACACACAGAGACTCTATATTTGACATAATGCTATTGGCCTGGTACTAGTTTCTTATCTGCTAGCTCTGCCATAAGTATTAACCCATTTCTGCTGATCTATGTATGTTCATGTGGTCTTCTTACTGAGGAGCATACTGGCATTCTACTTTCTCCAGACTCTCCATGCTGACTCCTCCTTCCAACTTCCTCTTTCCTCCTTGTCTCTTAGTCCCTCCTATCTTCCTTTCCTATTGGCCAACATTTACAGAATGGCATCTCCCATCAATTTTCACCAATACTACATCAGAAGATGGGCTGATCTCCAAAATATACAAACAACTCAAAAACTAATCAACAAAACACCAAACAACCCTATTAAAAAATGCGGTACAGACCAGCAGAGGAACTAGGATACAAGGTATATTCTAAGAGATTCATATAAAGACCCTCACAGAACCAGGAAGGTGCAAGTCCCCCCAGAACTCAGGGGAAGTGGGGGGACAGCGAATGGACAAAGTAGTAGGAGAAAACGAGGGGGAGGAAAGGAAAACATGTGTGACCGGGAAGACTGAGCCTGGTTAGGAATAGAAGACAGGAGAGAGAGACACAAAGAGAGAGAGAGAACATAAAAGAGGGAGACAATATTGGTTTGAAGATAAAATTGAACACAAAGAAAGGTCGAGAAGTCTACAAGACTGCTCCCAACTAACAATTTGAGCTTCTGTGGAAAGGCTACCATACTTGCCCTTCCCAGAGAGTGAGATCAACCACTAACTTATCCATGGAGACCTCAATTAATGCCTGTTGGAAACAGGAGCAAACATCCATACATAAACACTAAGTTGAAGTAGAACCCAGATGCATGTCGAGAGGACAAGACCAGGTGGCAGAAACACATAGAGACAGCTTAACTGAACAAGGAGCAGCTAACGGGCCACCAGACTGATAGCTGGGAAGCCAGCATGGGACTGACTCAGGACCCCCTGAATATGGGTCTCAGCCAGAAGTACTGAGCAGTCTAAGGTACCTCAGACAGCAGAGCCAGGATGTATCCCTGGGACATAAAAGGACTTTGCGAACACATCCCCCATGGAGGAATAACTGCCTTAACCTAGATACAGGTGAGAAGCCCTAGTTCATATTTCAAATAACCTGTCAGATCCACATGACCCAAACTGGATGCCATTGCTCTACATATGGAATTGGGGTGGGGGGATAGGAGGGGAGGGTGGTTAGGGTGCATGTGAGAGGGCAGAGGGGGTAAAAGAGAGGGAGGGAAGGAGGGAGAAAGGGAAGAAAAGAGAACTGAGATCAACATGTAAAATAATAAATTAAATAAAAAGAAATTGTGCTCTAAACAAAAGGAAAATTGAGAATATACAATCTTAAGACCTAACTAGTCCTAGGGTGAAGTCAAAACAGTGTTTACAATAGAGTTGTCCTAAGCTGGAAAGAATAAGTCTAGAACCTGTTATATCTAACTAGGAAGAGAGAATAATAGTTGTAATAATTTAATCTTCAACCTCATCAAAGACCTGAGAAGGAAAATAACAATACTAGGGAGGCAGGAAGTATGGATGGGCAACTTCCAAATGGTGCAGCAAGGACAGAAACAGCATGCTACCTGGACAGTCACCAAAGGTCTCACAGCAAGGTTGATACAGCCAGTTTTGGCTAAGGCCTAAAGTACTTGACAAAACACAACAAAGGCAGGGAGGTAAAAAGGCTGTCTTACCCTGATTTGTCAGGGCTCAGCAGTCTTCTAAGGCCTGAAATCTATTCAGCATTTTGTCTTTGAGTGTATGATAATGAATCACATAACTTTCTAGAGACTTCATTGAATCAGTAAGTCCCTTGCTTTCTCCAACTACTAAAGAGTCCATATTTTTAATATTTTCATTCTTAGATAAAATCTGAATGAAATGTAAACTGCCTTCCAAACACAAAGTTCTATCTGCTAGCTTTCAATTAATCCTAAAACATGGAACAGATTCTGCTACTCTTTGCATCTGATTTTCCAGGTTTTAACTTTATTAGCAGCTCTGTTCAACAAGGAATCAGCTGTTCCTGTCAGCATGTTAATGCATTGCATTGTTTCTGTTTTGATTTTTGAAGCATTAGACATAAAAAAAAAAAATTTGTTGGTCATTTTTATGTTCCATGTTTTGTATTCTACCTGTCAGCTCTCTATTTGCATGTCTAATATTCTGAATCTTTTTCTCTAAGTATTGTATGCTTGTCTTCTAATTTTAAGCTCTCCATTTTCATTTTCAATATTCTAAACAATTGTTTCCAAACATTGTATGTTTTCTGTTCTGGTTTTCATCCTTCTATTGCCATTTTCAATAGACTGAACTGTTTTTCTAAGCATTCTATGTTTTGCCTTCTAATAGCGTCATTTTCAATATTCTAAACCTTTTTTTATCCTTCTAGGTTTTCATTCTAATTGTCAGCTCTCCATTGTAATTTTCAATATTCTGCATTTGGTTTTTTAGCTCTCTATTGTTATTTTCCATATTTTGAACCCTTGTTACTAAGTTTCTGTTGGTTTTTAAAATTTTCTTATTGTTTGCTTTAAGCTCAAACCATTTAGAATATCTTAATGTTGATACCCATTGCTATTACAAAAAAAAGTATATATTGGTTAAGACATGATTTTTCTTATGTTAAAATTCCTTCTATATTTGAAGTAAAAGTATTTCTAAAGTCTTGCATCATAAGATTATCCACCCTAGGTATGGAACAATTTATCTCATATTATATCATCTTAAATGGCGAACAATGTTGCACTTACCTTAGGTATAATTCTGCTGTCCTCGAACTTTGATGGTTTTAGTTGTTGATCTCAATTTGTGGTGGTAGTGCCTGGCGGTGTCCCACCAAATTGCATCCGGCAGCAGACAATCCTTCTGATTGTTGTCCCTGTAGAATAGCTCTTAACAAACTAAGGCAAGTAAAATTTTGTTAAACTCATGAGTGAAAGGAGCTTTGTGCAAATTTCTAGGGCCACAGGGCTAACAGGTGTTGCCACTTACTGGCGCCTTTGGGCCACAGAAAACACACCAGCTGCACAGGCGCCATGTGCACCACAGCTGCAAGAGCAAAGTGGGGAATAGGCAAAAGATGAGAAGCAGTGAGTGCTTTCTCTGTGCCACAGTGGATGTAAAGTCGTAGGGCAGAGGCAAATGTCCCACAAGGTGTGGTATAGCCACCTGGTTAGGCAAGGAACCCTGCTCATTCAGGGATGGTGTGGGAAGCGAGCAGCATCTGCCGACTTGGTGAAAACCAGGTCCGGTAAAAATCCAGATTCTGCTTCTGACACCAGATATTGATGTTCGATAAGGATCAGGAGAAAAAAATAGGCTGAATAGATATTTATTCAGGGAGAAATAACTTACATTATAGGAAGACGAACACCAGCAGGTTCCTGGTCCCTGGAAGCTGTTCCTGTGCTGCAGGCAAGAGAGCTCTCCCAGTAAACTCCTCAAAATTTGTACCCCGGGTCACATCCGCCCCTGTCTCCACCCCCCAATGGGCGTGGTCTGTGTCACAGGCAGGGCCAAGGTGCTTATCTCACTATAGATAATGAATGCTCCATTTAATTCATGTCAGAATTTAGTCAACCAATGGTCGGTCAATGGCACAGTTGTTCTATGAATATATATAAAGAGCAAATAGGAGTTATTTCACCTAATACTAAAGACATTCCATGACTGCACATATTATCTATGTTAAGAAAACCCATACTTGCATGTATTCCCTGCCTAAAGGGTGTTTATAAGCCGTTATGGGCCCAAATATATTGCTTTTAGATAGGAGATAAATAACCATAAAGGCCCAGACAACCTATGGTAGGAAAGATAATATCTTATGGACCATAGTTGTTATTTGAGCTCTCTGTACCCATGACAACTTGGAATGGGTTCCCATATAGGATTTCAGATGGGACCGGCAGGCAGAATGTGTTCCAGAACTGTCAAAGCCACTCAGGGAAGCTTTATATGGAATTAGATGATGAGATCCATCTTTAACTACTTGGTGGCAGTGCACATGTTTAATATCACAACTAAGGAGGCTGTCAGTAATCAAAAATGAAATACATTAATAAAACAAAATATGTAAGGAAGAATCAGATACACCTTTATATGAGTCGCACCATCTGGTAGTCTACTGCATGTCTAAATGGAATTGAAGGAGGAAGCTCTTCTTCTGTTGCTGCTTCCCCTAGCTATGGCTACCAAGTTTATTACTTTACTAGTTTTAGAGCTTTCTTCGTTGGACTTGACAAGTATAATGATGACCAGCTGAGACATGCACCCTGGTGAACTAAACAACTGCTGTAGTCTTCAGGTGCCCATTGTTAAGCAGCCATTTTTGGACTACCTGGACTAAAGCCTACGAGACATTATAATAAATCCATTTATTACATATATGGAGAAATTCATCCTACCACCCCTGTCCATGCACAGAACCTCGAATAATGCAATTAGTTTTTGCTTTCTTTTGTTTTGAACCTGCTACTGAACATGTGTTGACTAACAATATTGCTCACAAATACAATCTTCCTAGTTTCATTCCTCTCCAACTATGTCTAGGAAGACTACTGTTTTCATTACTATGCATTTTCCAAGCATTTGCTCTGAGTTTCGGATAAAACTACATTTTTAGAGCCATCATCCAGCTTTCTAGGAGGAGAAAGAGCTACTATCTTGTTTGTCATCTGGAGCCTGCTTCTCTTTCCTGATTTTAAGTGCCTGTGACAACCAGGTAAAGAGCAAATTCAGTTCACCTAAACTCAATGTTAAGCTACATAGCAATTATCCCTTTTTGTATCCCTAAATCTCTCTGTAGTAGTTTCGCTGCAAATCATGTCAAAGTAGAAACTCCTGATTAACAAAGTGCCCCTAGGCCCATCCTCATATCATAGAAGAGGTCATTCTCAAGCTGCTTAAGGGGGAATTACTGGAAGGGTCTGCCAGATGGTCGAGTTTTCTTCTAGAGAAAATCATAGTTCAGCCAGATGGGCAAGATGAACCCAGAGGAGAACTGTTTGAAAAGGTAAACACTGTTGTGTTGAGGGGTTGACTGAGCAAGCAAGACATCTGTTTAGGTCCTGACTCACAAAGAAGGAACATAGCTCTTTCTCAAACCCACTAATGAGCTTAGTAGAGCCAGTATCAGCCTGGGCACCTAGACTTAGACACTCAGGTATTGAGAATGAAATAGATCCCTTCATTTAACATAATGAACATGGTTTGGAGAGAATGTAATTATCAGAATCCAGAGCCTTTGTGGTGAGGTTGCTTCATATCCTTTGGACACTTCTATTCCCACCACATGGAGCTGGGGTTATTGGTCCCAAGTGTGCTGAGGGTTTAATCTCTAAAGTTCCCCAGATGCACTGTGTTCTCCTCATGATGCAATGCTTGAGTAGTCTTCTCATGAGCTGGTCTCATTGAAAGATAACTCCTACTGAATTCCTAAAATCTCCCATTTTTTTTCCATCTCCTCCAGAAAGGAGAGAACAGTAAGCTATTCCTAATAAGAAGCATACTTAGAATAAGACATAGGTTAAGTAAGACGTCCCTTTCACAGGTTTTATCTTTTTCTTTGTTCTGCCTTTCCTCTTTTCCTCATGTTCTGGTCCTCCACTCCAAACCCTGTCAGTGAAGTGTGAACCTGTGTTTCATGTTACTCATGTATTATTAAATAATTAGAGTACTAATTTTTCTGTTGAAAATTTTAATTGCATTCTTGGCCTCACTTGCTGTTTCTTATTACTACTCAAATTCTTCAAAGTGTCAGTTGTAATCTGACACTGGAAGAACTTAAAAATGGCCGTTACTTTGTAATGCTAAAGTCTGTTTTAGGATCCAGGTTGTGGTGGTGCTTGCCTTTAAACCCAGTACTCAGGAGACACAGGCAGTCAGATTTCTGTGAGTTTCAGATCAGTGTCATAAACACAGGTAGTCTCACTACAACGAAGGCTATTGCACAGGGAAACCCTGTCTCAAAATCTCCCAACAAATCTGTTTTAGGCTCTGTCCCCTTTGCCCATTAGCCAGAAAAGAATGCATGCTATCATTACAGAGATATTCTTTACATATCTCTTAAGTCTATGGAGTTATTTCTCATTGGAAAGGCAAATATAGAACAGCTGCTCTTCCAGTTTTTTAGAATTAGGTTTCTGAGACAGGCTCATTCTTTTTGACGTAGGTGTCCTTGATCCCAGTTTGTTGCTTCCAGGGCAATGTCCTTGCTGATCTCTTGATTATCCATTCTTAAATAGGTGAATGTATTCCTTCAGTACCTGTTTGTGGACCAAGCATCTTAAACATTTTATATGTGGATACCAATTATTTTTACAGAAATATTTAATAAACAGAAATCATTAATCTGTAACACTGCAATTTGATTTAAAATATAACCCACTCCAAAATCTCTAATGATGTAAAAATAACAGAAGATGAAAAATTATGTCCATCGTGTTTTAAAATTGTCCATTTATATCATGGACATCATGGAGTCGACCATGCATTACACTTACAGGAAAAAAAATCATGTGTAGCATGCTTTATTTCTTCAGACTATAGTAAAATGAACAGTTTTGTGTGTGTGTGTGTGTGTGTGTGTGTGTGTGTGTGTGTGTGTTTCAAAGGGAATCAGGGTAGGTAGTCAGCTGCTTAAGTTACTATCATGAAAAAGGCCCCGCTTGAGGAGAATGGGCCAATGATGTCATAGGGAGTGGTACTATTAGAAGGTGTGGCATTGATGCAGTTAGGTTGGCATTTTGGGAAGAAGAGTTTAACTGGTTATGGGCTTTCAGGGTTTCCATGTGCTGGATATGAGCAAGTGTGTAAGATGACATACTGTGGCCTATGTATCAAGATGAAACCAGCATGACATTCTTCTTCAAATCATTTTTTCTGTTATGATGACAATGGACTGGACCTCTGAAACTGTGAGTCACTCCAATTAAGTGTCTTCTGTATGAGATCTCTCTTGGATAGAATAGTGGTGAATATCTTATCCCTGCCTGTTATTGGTTTGTCCGGGGGTTGGATTCCCTGACTGGGAGAGAATTACTCAGGAGGCAGAAGCAAGCAGATCTCTGTGAGTTCGAGATGAGCCTGGTATATAAGACTAGTTCCAGGACAGACTCCAAAGCCACAGAGAAACTCTTTCTCAAAAAACAACAAGACTTGTGGAATTTGTTTGTGTTTATACATAGCAATAAGAAAAAAAAATCTTAACTAATGAATATTCAGTGATTTTTTTTTTATATCCTCAGGGTGTATTAATTCATGTCACATGAATGAAGACAGACTAGATTTGTGTGATCAAAATTTTGGAAGGTTATATTTAGCTGGGGCATGACATACAGGGTTAGGTATGAAAATTGCGTGGATCACATTTTATCATGCCTGTGCTACCCTGTGCTGGGAAGAAACTACTGCATCCTTCAGCATGAGGCTTTGGGTGTTCATTGAGAAGCAAATACAGATCATTTATTGACTGTTTACCAAACACTATGGCTGGTATTGGGGACTGCAATTAAACAGAGGAATATGAAAGAATTGAGTTCATTTAAGAACTTTGATTTTGCTATAGAAACTGTGCAGAAAGAGGTGGGAGACAGAAGGAACATGAGCAATTTTGTGCTTTCCTTCAGTGGAAATTAGCATTGTGGAAACTGTAATCAATTTTAGATGATTTGCAAAATGCCTGACTGGCCATTTCTTGGTGATAATGGACAGATGTTATCATGAAAAGAAATTGCAGGCTCTCTTGTAGGAGCTCCAAATGTAAACCACCACCACACAGCATGGTGAGTGTCTGGGATGCTGTGCAGGAAGAGCAGCTCTGCCTAGCTGTCATTGCTGCTGGGATTGTGAGGGACCATGTGACTTGTGCTGTCCAGGGCCAATGGCCCTTCTGCTTTGAGCCTACCTGTATATATGTTCCCTGAGGAGAGTGAGATAGCTGTGATATCAGTATCCATACTGGTCTGTGGTGGTGCAAGACTGTAATCCAAGCACTTGGGAGGTAGTGCCAGACAGATCACTATGAGTTCTAGGCCAGGCTGATTTTCAAAGAACATTCCAAACCTACAGAGAAACCCTGCCTTGAAAAACCAACCCAAACCAAAAGAAAACAAAACAGAAACAAATATTCGTTTCCTCTGTACATCGCAGGCTTGCTTTTGGCATGTTTTGGAACATACAAGGGAGAAACTAATATTTTGGCTTCTGGAATTTAGGAATATGGCATTCCACATTCAGGTTTAAAAATCAGTGGAAATAGGAGATGGGGATCATCCTTCAGCAAGATTTGACCACAGTGCTTTTAATTTTCCCTTACCACCATTTCAACCAGGAAAGTTGAAATCCAATAACTCTATTGTACTTAAGACATCATCTTTCCTGCTACAAGATTCCAGAGACTGGATGGTGAAAGTCTCCCATCTAAATAACAATAGATTTGGGCCCAGTCAGGTTTAAACACACCCTTCAGGCAGGGAGTAAGTGCAGCTATACAGTGCCTGAAGGGAGATGGTATGTGCAGTTATGGAGTGCATTTAATATGGGAAGCAATTACTATTAGCCACTTATACATATTAATAGAAGTCCTCTGGCATTGCCCTACCTTTGGTTGATGACTTAAATTTAGTGAATGAATAAAATGGAGCTTCATTTTTTTAAAGGACTACAAAATACCATCATACTTGGACACATATCTTACAGGCTCCACAAAGTTGATGCCATATGGATCCTACTGAGTCTATTCCATAATAGCTTTAGAGAGCATTTCTTTGAAATACTTCTTTATGCTGAAGACCAGCTAAGACATCTAGACTCATAAACCAAACAACTACAGAATTCTTCAAATTTCCATTGTTAGGCATTGTTAGAGTATGTGGCCCTTAGCTTCCGAGACAGCCCAATAAATCCACTTTCAACAATCACAGTTTTCCTCTACAGAAATTTATGTCTGCCAGATGAAAAACTTGAGACCAGGTGACAGGTTTGTGCATCACAGGGTTGCTTTTGTGTTTTGTGGTAACATTCACTGGTAAACTGTAAGTTTGGCTTCTGAAATTTATGAACATCTCCTTCAACATTTAGGTTTTCTTACATGATTTACCCAAAGTTTAGAAGCTGCTAAAAAGAAGTGATGGGGATCTTCCTTCAGCAATATGTGAACAGAGTGCTATTAACATTCTCCTACCTCCCACAACAATGGTGTGATTCAGGAAAGTTGAGTTTCTGGGAACAAATGGAATTTCTGATCTACAGAACTTTCTAGGTGAGTATGATGTTGAATGTGTGGATTGTGCGGATGCCTCATGCTGTTTCATGATACATGTGGCAGGAACAGATATTAAATTATTCTTCTATGTTATTTTCCATCTGGGCATCAACAGGTCCATGTTTACCTTAAATCACGAGGGGACATGAGAGTTTGCAGTAGCAAAGCAAGAGATTAACCCCATAAGTATGTGGAGTTTTAGACTATGGCACATATCTGTTGGGAAGAAATATCAGTAGTTTGAGGGTCAGAAGCAGAACAGTTTAAGGCTTCTTCTTGTTTAAAGTTTTGGGAGTTGTGAAGTCTAGTTATTTACTTTGTAAACACATAAAATCATTGGTAGCTGTGTTACACTAGTCAAGACCTCATTTTACAAGGCTGACTTTCCCTTGACCTCTTGAGCAATGGTTGGTTATATTTTCCTGCATTTCTTTTTCCATTTTTCTATACATCCCCTTTATTCTTTCCCAAATATTTTGTACCTTCTCAATTGCTGTAGATTTGTTGTGAGTATAAATGTCACACTGTGTCAGTGTATGCACTATCATTTGTAATCCTGTTGATACTTACATGTGTTTCCAATTTCATATAGGTCAGGAATTAGATGAGGTGTTGGAAATTTTATTTGCATTTTAATGAATTCATATTGCAAATTTACCTTCTATGGTATCATAATGTTGAGGCATCCATTTCCCAATGATTATTCATTGAATTCTTTATTTATATAGGCTAAGCAGATGGCACAGCACATAATCTTGTAGATGACCTGATTTCAGATCCCACCAACCAAACACAGAAGTTCGTAAAAACCTCTTACTATAGATACAGGATATCTAACAACCACTTCTATGGTGTGTCCCATAAACACACAAGGAAAACATCTCTCTTACAAATACTGTATATTCAAAATTTGGTGTAAACATTTCTTTTTACTTATGAAAGACCCGCAGAAGCCGTGGACCCTCATGCCCCGACTCAGGAAAGGCGCCCTCCCCCAAATCACTCACGATAAGTGGTCTTGATGCAAAAGCATGAGGTTTTTATATTCCAGTGCACTAGGGTCCACAGCCATACTCCACGTGTGGTAGAGGCCTGGGAACCCTGAGTACAGTGTTTAGACAGGTTTTATAGGGTTACAATAAAGCCCACACATCATAAACCAATCATCTCATAGCATCTTGTGTGGATCAATTAATTTGAAGTATTCAAACCTGCACTTAGCCCAGGAAGTCTGCTTTCGCTAGGGCTTCTGGGTGGTGTGACAAGGCTCATTTTGTGTGTTCACTTACTCACTCACTCACAACTGTCATAAACAGTCAAGAATGTGACCTTTAGCATACTCACTGCTAGCTGGCAAGGTCTATGGAGATTTAGGCTAAATTTTTCCATCATTACATTTATAGGGAAATGAAAACAAAACCAGTCGCTTTGGGTGCATGATACAAATAATACACTACTTCTTTTTAAATGTTATTTTTAAAATTTAGTCTTCATTTTATATACCATCCATAGTTCACCTCCCTCCCCATCTTCCTTCCCCAATATCTTCCCCTTCATAAGCCCCATCCAATTCTTAGAGGGGATAAGAACTTCCTTTGGGAGTCAACAAAGTCTAGCATACCAAGCTGAGGAAGGCTCTAGGCATTCCATCCTGTATCATGACAGAACAAGGTGTCTCACCATAGGATGTAGCTTACAAACAGCCAGTTTGTCACCTGGGATAGCTCCTGGTTTCACTGCCAGGGTCCCTCGAACAGATCAATTCAAATAACTATCACTGACATTCACAGGGTTTAGTCTGATGCAATGAAAATCCTCCAACTGTCAGTCCATAGTCTGTGAGTTCCACTAGTGACAGTAGTAGGGGGTGTGGCATGGTTGGAGTGGGCTTTACCTAGTTAGAGGAAGTATGTCACTAGGTGTGAGTGGAGTCAGGCATTGATGTTTCTTGTATATAGGATGCTGGCCAGTGTGTTGGTGAACATACTGTTGCCTCTGAGTCAAGAGTTAATGACACTAACCTACAGCACCACATTCACCTGCAGGGTACCATGCCCCAGCCATAATGATGATTAACTGAATCTCTGAAACATTAAGTGAGACAACTCAATTAAATGTTTTCTTTTTAAGAGTTACCATTTTTTTGTAGTATCTCTTCACAGCAATAAAACCCTAAAAAGACAGATGTGGGTATCAGGGGCTGGGATATTGCTGTGAGAGGCTGGCCCAATCATAAAATTTCTTTGATGTTATATGAGTATAATTGATCTACAATCTTGTGTCTCCCTTTATGTGTATTCATTTTGGTTTTTTTTTTCCTCAGTGCTATATGATTTTTAAAGAGCCAAGAAAAGTTCTATGTGAACATCAAATTCAGTTTCCTTCTAAGGTAACTTGATGAACACATTATAATGTCTATGTCATGAAATAAATGTGGGGAGTGCTAGAATTATATGACTATATTGTCAAAGAAGCAGACATTTACAATGTGTTTATCAAACATCCTGTTCAACACAGATATGGTGTAGAACCCTTCATGGACCCCTGAGGGACCTTGAGCAAGCCTGAAGCTGTTGGCTGGAACTCCTTGACCCAAGGCTGTTTTGGTACTCTTCCCATTTTGATAACACACCTCATGACACACACCTTGTGACAACACACACCTCGTAGGGAGGAGCTCAGCCTAAAATTCCTGTAATTTTCCATTGTGCTGTAAGTTGGTATTTAAGACCATTCTTTCCCCTCAATAAACTGCATTCAGCATTTGGTGTTCTGACATTGCCATTGAACGAATGACCCCCTGTCTTGTCTTTATTTAAATCTCTAGGCCATCACCTGATTTGTGGAACAAATCAGGGCACAGGCAATACCAGTGGATCTTGCCCACCAAGATTTGGAAAGAAAGGATCACCTAAGAAATCACCCTTGGAGGCCGGCTAGCAAAATTAAGTGAATGAGGGTGTATTGAAGGTTGGGTTCCAGTAACCCTAAGGAAGGTCTCAGTGGACTATTAGTGGCCCTATTGAAAAGACAGGGTGATAGGATTAAATAAAGACAACTAAAGAATTCATTGCCACAATTAAAAAGAAAAATGGCAGAGATGAATAGGACTTTTGAGGAATTACAATATCTATCAGGGGACAAGAGGGACCCCAACTAGGATATGATAGTCATGCTGTAACTGATGAACTGGATACTTTGGAATCAGAAACTGAACCTGGTGAGCCCACATTTCAACTCCCAAGGCACAACCCCTTTTGTGATTCTGCTTCCTTTTGTAGGGCCTGTACACCTCGAGGGTTAGAGGAAGAGGCCAAAGATTTAATAACCAAGGTAGAAGTGTTAGAATAGGAAAGACAAGTGTTTCCAATGATTGAGACAGTGGATCCGCAGGATAACAGAGTGAGAGAGCACAGCCCATTAAATTATAAGGATATAACTTGAAATTTGCAGGCAAGTGGATGGCACTTGAAGAAACCATCCTGAATGAGGTAACCCAGTCACAATATAGGAACACAGTATGTACTCACTCACATATGGATTTTAGACGTAGATCAAATGATCACCAGCCTATAATTCACATCACCAGAGGAACTAGGATACAAGGTGTATTCTAAGAGATTCATATAAAGCCCCTTACAGAACTTGGAAGGGACAAGTCCCCCAGAGCTCAGGTGAAGTGGTGGAGAACAGCGAATGGAGAGAGAAGTAAGAGAAAATGAGGGGGGAGGAGAGGAAGGCATGTGCGACCAGGAGGATTGAGCCTGGTTAGGAATGGAAGATAGGAAAGAGAGAGAGAGAGAGAGAGAGAGAGAGATACAGAGACAGAGACAGAGACAGAGACAGAGACAGAGAGAGCAAACATAAAAGAGGGAGCCAATATTGGTTTGAAGATAAAGTTGAACACAAAGAAAGTTCGAGAGAACTACAAGACTGCTACCAACTAACAATCTCAGCTTCCGTGGAAAGGCTATCATAAATGCCCTTCCCAGAGAGTGAGATCAACAACTAACTTCTCCATGGAGCCCTCAACTAATGCCTGTTGAAAATAGGAGCAAACACCCATACATAAACACTGAGTCGAACTAGAACCCAGAAGCAGATGGAGAGGACAAGACCATGCGGTAGAAGCACATAGAGACAGCTTACCTGAACAAGGAGGAGCTAAGGGCCACTAGACTGATAGCTGGGAAGGCAGCAGGGGACTGACTTGGGCCCCCCTGAATATGGGTCTCAGCCAGAAGGTCTGAGCAGTCTAAGAGACCTCTGACAGTGGAGCCAGGATGTATCCCTGGTGCACAAAAGGACTTTGCAATCATATACCCCATGGAGGGATAACTGCCTTATTCTAGAGACAGGAGAGAAGCCCTAGACCCTACTTCACAGGACCTGTCAGATCTACATGACCCCAACTGGATGGCATTCCTCTTCATATAGAATTGTCTTGGGGGGATGGGAGGGGGAGGGTGTTTAGAGTGCATGTGAGAGGGCAGAGAGGGTAAATGGGAGGGAAGGAGGGAGGAAGGGCTGGAGGGGAGGGAGGGAGTGAGGGAGAGGAAACTGGGATCGAAATGTAAAATAATAAATTAAATTAAAAAAATGCTTTGACTCCAAAATTTAAGTTGAAGGACAAGTTACTGGGGAAAAGGATTTCTATTTTTGTTTCCACGGAAAATGAAAAGATGTGGATTCCTTCCAGACTAATGTGGTTTGATCACGCCAGACCGCCTGAAACAGAGTACAAGCTGATCCTACATTTAAAACAGCTGGACAAAACAGCCCTACAGACTACAACTAGGATATCTGAATCTTCTTCGAATCCCCCAAGACAGCGCCCCTTACCAGCTGGAAGTAGTTTGGAAAGAACGACGCCCAAATTCCCAAATATTGTGTATAAATGTTTGTTTTCATTTAATTGGACTTTGTTATATAAAATTAAATAAAAAAATTATAAATTAAAAAAAAAACAGCTTAAAGAGGCTGTCACTGCTTATGGAACCCATGCTCCTTTTACTCAGACAATTTTTGAGTCTTTCGCAGGATTAAATTGTATTGATTGGATGCAGCACTGTAGAGCCTTGCTGAGTGGGGATTTGCTATGGAAAGACAAATTTCAAGAATTTTGCAAGGAAACCACACAAAGTAATGCTGTTGCTGGATTTCCTGCTAGGAATTTAGATATGCTCACAGGCACTAGGCAATATTCTACACTTGTAGCTCAAATTCTTTTTGACCCAGCAGTCCATGCACAAAATGCTGTTGCTGCTACTAGAGCTTGGAAGGCCCTGCCTAATAAGGCTGCAGGAGATCAACTATCTAAGGTATTAAAGGGACTGTCTGAGCCCTATTCAGATTTTGCAGACTGCCTCCTACAGCTGCCAGGCCACATTTTTGGTGATGATGGAAATGGCATGCCCATAGTTAAACAATTGGCATTTGAAAATGCAAACAAGTATTGTAAAGAGGCTTTACATCACCATAAGGCCAAAGGTCTTAATGATTATATACTTTTATGTCGGTACATAGATTGTCATCACATTATGGTCCAGGTTATAGCTTCAGTTATTAAAAGAGGTAGGGATAATGGAGGAGCCAGGCCAAAGACACACAGTTGTTGTGGACAACAAGGACATTGCTGTGGCTCCAGAATGTAGTACTCAGTTTCTTAAATGGTCAGAGAATGAAGGACATACAGGTCTTTTTCAGCCTTTTGTGTTAAGTCATATCCCTGTTAATCTTTGGGGGAGAGATGTGCTTCAGGCCATGGGAGCAGTCCTTACTACTGAGCCTGTTAAAAATATGCTGGCTAACCAAGGTTATGTACAAGGAAAAGGACTGGGTAAATCCATACAAGGTGACCCTCAGTCTGTTGTATCTAAAAATTTAATTATCATAAGAGCCGGAAATCACACTGGGCTGGGAAATTTTCCTTCTCTTAATTTTAAAGAGCCCTATAAGAGTTATCTATGGGTGGTGTTGCCTCAAGGAATGGCCAAGAGTCCCACTATTTGTCAAATTTATGTATCATTGGCCATTGCCCCCATTAGAGAGAAATTTCAATCCCTCTATAGTTTACATTATATGGATGATATTATTTTAGGCGACCCAGATTCTAAGGAAATGAATGAGGATTTTGGGGAATTGCAAAATAATCTTCAACTAGCTGGTTTAAGAATAGCCCCAGAAAAGGTGCAACAAGAATTTCCCTATCAATACTGGTCATCAATTGTTAAAGACTACTTTAAGGCTGGATAAACTGACCACCTTTAATGATTTTAAAAACTTATTGGGAGACATAAATTGGGTTCGATCTAGTTTAACCCTAACCACTGGGCATCTTAGACCATTATTTGATATTTTACAAGGAGATTCTGATCCCACTTCTCCGCATACTGTAACGCATGCTGTGTGGAAATGCATACAGCTTGTGCATAAATGCCTCCAATATGCACATTTAAATTATATTGACTATTCTAAGAACTTGATGTTATTAGTTTTTCCTTCAACATATTCCCCTACTGTCGTATTTTGGCAAACTGGTCCTATATTGTGGGTACATAAACATTCATCCCCAAGAAAGGCAGTTAAATCTTATCCCCAGGCAAAGCTTTCTATTATTCAAAAGGCATACAAAATGAGCCTTCAAGTTTTTGGCATGATGCTGGATGTAATTGTTAGTCCCTATATCCAACAACAGATAAAATGGCTTCAACAGTTTGATGAGGATTGGGCACATTGCTTGTGTTCCTCACCCTGCCACTTTGATAGCTATTTTCCTTCCAGTAAGTTAGCTCATATAAAAAAAAATCACCCTGTGTGTTTCCTCAAGGTTATTTCCCGAAATCCTCTGAAGGGGGCCCGCAATGTATTTACAGATGGCTTTTCAAATGGTTGTGCAATAGCTGTTTCTTTTCCCATTATCAAACGCTCTATATTTAAAGTGAAGTCTGCACAATTTGCGGAACCATCTGCAGTACTATTAGCCCTTCAACATTTTTCTAATGAGCCATTTAACTTATACATAGACAGTAAACATTTGTATCATATATTGGCTCCCTTAGAAACTGCTGCTTATATATCTCCAGTCTCATGTACAAGAACACTTCCAAGACATACAAAGCCTACTATGGAGGCGCTATCCTCCAATTTCTGTAGGACATCTCCAAGCAAATTCTGATTTAGCCCGCCCTTTAAGTGAAGGAAATGCCATTGCTGATTTTAATATTAAAACAGATAATTCCATCATGATGATGAAAGAGTCTGGTTATGAAGCAGACTGCAAAGCTCATACAACCTTCCAATTAATGCAGAGTCACTTAAATTCCATTTTAAAATTGCTAGATACCAAGCAATTGATATAGTTAAGACTTGTCCCCTATGTGCAGAGTTCTTACCTTTTCCACACCTTAGAGTTAACGCCCATGATGTCACACCTAATGATATCTGGCAGATGGATGTTACCCATGTTCCTTCCTTTGGTTGACTACAATTTGTTCATGTATCTGTGGATACACATTCTCATCTCATATTTGCCTCTGCTCATACTGGAGATAGGCTTAAGTATGTTAAGAGCCATTGTTTACAATCCTTTGCTTATATGGGAATGCCCAGACAATCAAAACTGATAATGGCCCTGCTTATACTAGTCAGGGTTTTAACTCTTTTTGCAAAAATGTTTTTATCCCACATAAGATGGGTATCCCTTATAATCCTCAGGGTCAGGCCATGGTGGAACGTGCACATCGCACAATTAAAGCCTATCTCCATAAAACAAAAAGGGGGAGTTTACAGGGTCTTGTCCTTTATATTTAAAAATTTTTAACTATTGATGGTGCTGCTCGATCTGCAGCCAACAGTCATTGGCACCCCCAGTCATCTGACTATGGTTCAGTTATTTGGAAGAATGTCCCCACTGGAAAACTGTGCAGCCCCAACCCAGTTCTAGTATGGGCCGGAGGGTCAGTTTGTGTCTTTCCACAAGATGCAGATAACCCTGTTTGGGTGCCTGAGTAGCTGATTCGCCATATGTGTAGGGACGGTGATTGTAACAGCCAGAATGAAGGTCTGATGGGTCTTCAAGAATCTCCCCATCCTGATGCCTGTGGGTCTGAGTAGCCATATGTGGCATTTTTTTCCTGACCATTAATTATAATTTGGATCCAGTGGCTATAAATTTACACTTTGATCCAAATGACAAGAATTTCACCTTTATCTCAGGCATTGTATTCTGGTTCCGTTCTTTTTGTTGTAACTAATGCTAATTTTGGAGAAAGTTTCATTTTTCTCAGCAGGACTGCCAACTGTAAAAGCTGTTGTGGGCCAGGTGTGGAGCAGAGAGGAAAGGAGATTTTGGGATCATGACTGCCAGTGCTGCCTTCACCACTGAAGGAACAGTTTCTACCATAGCCCTCTCCCAATCTGTAAATACTACAAGCATAGTTGATCAACCATCAGGTGATTTGGCTTAAGCCTTAGCCACCCAAATCACACTTATTATCTAGTACAAATTGGCATTTTTAAATTAAATTTACAAACTAACCTCTTGTAGGATTGATTTTTTGTGAGAAGATCATAAGGCTTCTTGTTCTCTGTCTTTTACATATATCTGTGTTAATGCATCATTTTTCTCCAGAAATCCTGGAGTGAACAGTTTTTAAGTTATACACATGCTTTACCCATGCAGATCATTAACATCTATGAAACCTGAATGCCACTTGCCAATGCAGAAGGCCTTTTACAAGGACTTCAACATGTGAGCAGATCATTGGGGTTTGTAGCCCTTGCACTTGGTGCTACTTTGCCACAGCATTAGACAGGCCCACGCCAACTTCCAAACAAGACAGATACTGTCTTTGGCTCAAGAGAAAAAGCCTCTGCCCACTTGTGACTGAAAAACTAACTATTCACCAGTGATGGGTAAGGCAGAGGGGGCAAATATCCAACCTAAGACAGGTAGGTTACGGGCCTGGGTGACCTCTCCAATGATGGGAAAGGAATTATGCTGACCTCCTCTGCCACCTAAGGCAGGTGTTAGTTTATATTTGAAAAAAAAAAGGGGGGACCTGTAGGGCCCTGCATGGACACCTGAGGTGCCTTGAGCTAGCCTGGAGCTGTTGGCAGGAGCTCCTTGCCCCAAGGATTTTTTGGTACTCTTACCATTTTTTGATGACACACACCTCGTGACAATACACAACTCTTAGGTAGGAGCTAAACCTAAAATTCCTGTAATTTTTCAACTATGATGTAAGTCAGTATTTAAGACCATTCTTTCCCCTCAATAAACTTCATCTGGCATTTGGTATTCCAACATTGCCATTGAACGAATGACCCACTGTCTTTTTTTTTTTTTTTTTTTTATTTCAATCTCTAGGCCTTTACCCAATTCATGGAAGCGATGGTAGTGCAGGCACTACAAAAAGTAAGTTGGTGTTGACTACAAAGACTTTTCTACAAAAAGACTCCTGATTGAAATGCTTTCCACAGGTACAGCCCATAGACTGAACTATTCATTGGTCAACATCCAGAACTGGGGTGTTGCTAGGACCACATTGGACCTCACAGAATATGGTGACAGGTTCCCAACAAGCTTACAGAAAGCCTTGCCAAACTGTCTACTATGACCTCCCTATTTTCAGGTAGCATCCTCTCATTCACAATGCTGTGGCTTCTGCACTCTTCCATGCTCAGAAATCTTCACAGCAACAATCAGCAAAGAGGTCAGTCCAATGGTGCCTGTTCTGCTATAAAACCAAGCCTGTAGCATGTCTCTAGGGGTGCAAAGCCTGTGACTTGGAGGGTGTTCCTGATGCACCTGATTGGCTAGTGAAGCTTGAGTGACAAGAGCACTTCCTCCAGGGTTAGAGTGTTCTTAAAGTCAAAGCACAGGTGTCACTGACACTGGCTTCTACTGTAGACCTACACTTTTAGAGATCTGCAGATCTGCAGAGACATTATTCTATTTATTTATTTATTTTTTTAATTATTTATTTATTTTTGGTGTTCCGAGACAGGTTTCCCTGTCTATCTCTATAGACCAGGCTGGACTATTGCATCCCAATTATTATAATTATTGTGATTACTGTTGTTGTTTTCAGTAGATTTATCTCTTTTATTGAATTATTTATTTATTTTTGGTTTTTATACACAGTTTTCCACAGTTCCCAGGTACTTGGTCTGTAAACCTGGCTGGCCTTGAAGTCACAGAGGTCTGCCTGCCTCTACCTCCTGAGTGCTGGGATTAAAGGCATGGGGCACCACCACCTGGTGCATAAGGAATTTTAATGTCACTTACTTGTCTGCAATGATGACCCAGCTCTTTTCCTGCAATGCACAGGTTCATACTCTCCTTTGTCCTCCAAACAATATAAAGAGCTTGCAGAGATGATTATACAATACACACTGGAATGATTCTCTTACTTAACAGATAGAAATATGCTCAAGAATATTAAAAACTAAAGAGAGATTTTAGAACACCAAAATAAGATATTTAATCTGTGGCTTCTTGATTAGGTTAGGAGAAGTCATGGTACATTTTACCTGGTTGTCACAGGCCCTTCAGACAAACATTAGAGAAATGCAGGAACCATAGCACAAACAAGACGATAAATATTTCTCCTGCCAGAAGACTGGATGATAGGTCCATTGAATTGGGGAGTTTATTCCTGAAATTCAGCACAAATTCTTGAGAAATGAATAATAATAAAAATTGTCTCCATGGTTAGTTGAATACTTGGAGAGAATGGGGCTGGGAAGAAAGCCTCTATGAGAACAATGGTGAGCCAGCACAGCCTCCTCAGTGGGCAGATAAGAAAACATCTGCATTATTCAGTGTTCTCTACTTGAACAAGACTGAGTTCACATTTCTAAAGCAATGCAGACTTCACCCAGCCTTCTGATAGGATAAACACATATTTTTTTCTTTGAGATCTGGTTTTTATATTTCTACCCTCTGAGTCTGAAGTCCAAGTGAGAACCAGGCAACAACTACCTTTAGTTCATGGGACTTCAGTGTGAAACTACAGAATAAACATCTCCTGTTCTGTCCTGGAATCCTCTTAATTTGTGACAGGGAATATTCACTTTAACAACATTTCTTACTGTCCTGTGCAAGCTAGCTAGCCACATTGTATCCAGAAGGAAGAAAAGAGTACAGGAAGATAGCAGGGTTTGCTTTTGGAGTCTGGGACAAGTGCTATATAAATGCATATCTCTGCTGATCTAGAAAATATATTTGTCTGGTGTGGAATACACTGTCAGGAAACATTGTACTGTGTCATTAAGGACTGTGTAACATTTGTCACTCTCACTCAGGCCTCAATATCCAATCAGGCCCTTCAGGTAACCTGTCATTTGAATATTTATAGGGCATATTTGTGTTTGTATGTTTTTTTTTTTTTTTTTTTTTTTTTTTTTGAGACAGGGTTTCTCAGTAGCTTTGGAGCTTAAAGACCCACAGAGCACATATACACTCACGCCCCAACTCAGCCCCCCCCCAAATCACTCATGAGAAGTGGTCTTGATGCAAAAGCATGATGTGTCTTATATTTCAAGAGCATTGGGGTCCACGGCCATATTCCACGAGGCAGTAGAGGACTGGGGGAATCTTGGGTACAAGATTGAGACAGCTTTTATAGGGTTACAACAAAGCCCACGCATCCTAAACCAATCATCTCATAACATCCAGTGCAGACCAATCAATTTGAACTATCCAGGACTGTGATTAACCCAGGAAGTGGGTGGTGTGACAAGGCTCATTTCCTGTGTTCACTCACAGGTGATGTCTTAAACATCCCTGTCATAAACAGTTAAGAATGTGACCTTTTGCCTACTCCTGGGGTCAGTGGAGAGTTAGGATAAAATTTTTCCATCCTTACAGAGCCTGCCCTAGAAGTAACTCTGTAGACCAGGGTGGCCTCAATCTCACAGAGATGCAACTTCCTCAGCCTTTCCAGTCCTGGGATTAAAGGTGTGTGTCTCCAACTGGTACAGGTGCCATCTGGGTGCCAGTTTCACATTTATCTCTGAAGAGAAGGTGGTACAATGTTTTGTTTCTGCTGTGCTTAAATTATTGCCACAGGGAGTTGGCTGGATATATTGGAAGAGCTGCTAACCATGACATGGTGAATGAGGGGCTGCTGTTCCCAGTTGGGGAGGGGAAGATCCTGACATTCCTGAACCAATTTGAATCTGAATGGGAAACTGCAGCCAGTTTCACTGTCCTGTGATGTATCACAAGGTCCTTGCAATTTGCTGTGCCCAGGTGTAGGCCTCTGAATCACTTCACTCTTTGGGATGAATATGCTCAGAGCTTTGAGCGTAGGGAACTGTGTGTTGAAACATGTCTCTACTCAATATCAATCTGTTTTAGTTACATCCATGGAAAGGTTGTCAACCTTGTAGAGGCCTGTTTCTCTAGTATCTTCAAGACATTTAGCACTTTGCATTTTACATTTATTTGTTGACATGCATTACTGTGGCTGTTGTAAAAGACTTCCCTTTTGTTCAGTGTACTCTACTTACATGCCATGATGTAGATGAGTAAAATTGTTTGTATAAATGTTTTACCAAATGTTGGAAAAAAAAAATAGTAAGTCTCACAAGGTAGATTTTTGCTTACAGACAACTGCCTCTAAGACACTCCAAAGACAATTGTATAATAACCAGTTCTGCTAGAAATCAGGATGGTAGAATACACATTAATTCAAGAGGATTGTCTAGACATTTGGGTCCAAACTGTTACAAATGAGCCACCCTTGATTTATAATCTGCTATTATGCCCATTGTTCGATGAAAAACAGGCCTCTAACAAGGTGCTCAAGGAGGCATTACACTGTTAAAAGCAACCTTAAAGCCAGTTGGGCCGTGAAGTTACAGTGTTCTACTTGAGACAAGCATTGTTATTCCAGGTGGGCAATAGGACACCAGGTGAAAACTATTTGAGAATCAAATCATTGTCATTTTAAGGACTTGCCCTATCATGCAGTTAATCACATGGCTTTCATTTAGGCACTCAGTCAGGGGGAGGAACATTCTTGGGAGGCTTCCCTAAGGACCTGATATATTGACAAAAAAGCAGAGCTTTCTCTAAAACCAGGAGTGTGCTTGGTAGAGCTGGTAATGGTCTACTGTCACAGCTTTCATGGAGGGTTTGCTTCAGATCCTGAGAACCTAAGCTTTCCAACCATGTAGAGCTGTCATTATTGATCGAAATGCCATCTTGGGCTTAGTCAGTAATGTTCTTGAGATAGCCTGTGTTCCTCTTGTATAGTGTTATTTGAGTAGCTGCCTCCAGAATTTGTCCCATGGTCTGATGCTTCCTGCTACTTCATAGAAGTCCCCCTATATTCTTCCATTCCTCCCATTCCCCCTTGGAGTAGTATACAAGATGCTATTCTCAAGAAGCTTAAATCCCTGCACTCTGAAGGCAGAGGTTGGCAGATCATAGTGAGTTCAAGACCAGGTCAATGGTGTATTTAAGAAATCACTCTAGGATGTTTCTTTGCCATATAATCCTCCCATATATCTCAGTGCCTACAACTACAAGTTCCCTGTCTCTCTTTAATGTGTTCAAAATATAACTTGGACCATGGACCCAAAAGACACTTAAGGATGATTGTGTATGTGGAATGCGAGTGTATCTAATCTGGGTCTACATTGTGCATTAGCTAGAGATGTATGCATGCCATCATTAAAGAGATTTTTCTTTATTAATCTCCCAAGTGTGTGAAGGGATTTCTCCCTAGGAAGGGAGAACAGCTGCATTTTCATCCTGTTAGAAAATAATGTTGCTGAGGCAAACTCTCCATGTTGAATCACTTGGCTTTGACACAAGTCTGTTACTCTCTAAAGCAATGAACATCTGTGCTATATATTACATCTCCAAAATTCTTAAATTACTATTCCCATAAGAGATTTAAAATTTTCCACTTTCCATCATGAAGCCATATACAATGTGGTCATAGGAAAACAATTCACTTGTAGACCATTTTTTTTTCAGGCAAGAGTAGGAGGCATGGTTTATTGTGTACACTGTAGGAAAAATGGAGAAAAAATTCAGGTGATTTAGTAAACTTTATGAGAAAGGACCAGACTGTGATAGGGGTTGTGATTCTGTAATTTCTCAGCAAGTTTTCATCCCTGTCATGTGTATGAATACAGATTAGTTTGGGTGCACAGTTTTGGAAGGTCTTTTTGAGGCAAATAATATTTAATTGGCAATGAGGAAACTGTCATGTGTCCAATCCTGCTTGACACAGTTATGTCAGGTCAGAGGTTTGAGAAACTGATCATTGTTTGTAAATGTATTTGTCAGGTTACAGAACTCAGCCAACACCTACATATGGGCAGCATCATTCTATCTATTTGTTTCTTTGAGACAGGGTCTCTGTAGTTTTGGAGCTGGTTCTGGAACTCTGTAGACCAGGCTGGCCTTGAACTCATAGAGATCTGGCTTGGCACGGTGCTAACTGCACCTTGCCCAAACCACATTCTATGACACTTCAAGGAACAGATGCCTGAGGTATACAGGATGGCAGCTAAGAGAAAAGTTCTCAGCTGAGAGACACTGAAACACTCAGGCTGCTGCTGAGCCTCAGCCTCTGGTTCGCTGGAAGGATCTGTTAACTGGTCAATGAAAAGGGCCAGGTAGGCTAATCACCTCTGGAAGAGGCTATGCTTGTGTTTCCACAGAATGAAGACTCCCAATCTGGGTCCCAGATCAATTCATCAGACCCTATCAGCAAAAGGCTCTCACAGAAAACAAAGAGGCGGGGAAACCAAGAGCTGCAGACAATGAGGAAGCAGCTGACGAGTCTGATGATAGGAATAAAGAAAATGAAACCACCTCCAAATCTAAACAGCACTACAATCTGCAGACACAGACTCTTGCTGTACTGGCTCAAATGAAAGCTCCTAAGACTCCTGTAGCAATTTTTGTAGCTTTTTTTTTTTTTTGCTGTCTTGTCAATAAATTCTGGGGTAAACAGGGAAAGTTACCGGGCTCACATTCCAAAGCCTCCGCTCTTACATCCGGTGGTTTGGGGAAAGACAAAGTTCATTAACATCATGAATTATGTTACTGATGTGCTAGAGGGGACACCAGCTTTTCATATGGGGATTAATTCATCTGGGTATGTGAATTATGAGGGTAGATCAGAATCCTTACCAATTTGCAAAACACTTTGTGGTATCCCTCCAGCTGTTTCTTTGCATGTCAGTTATAGAACTTTCCTCACTGACACTCCTGAAAATAAGCATGTTAAAGACAAGAGTCCAAAACAGCAACCTATGTGGCAACTACAAATTGCTATTTTAGGGCACTCTAATTTTAATGAGACTATGGTAATAAATCAGCTGCTGCCTTCTAGATTGCCACTTTGCTCGGTAAAATACAAAGACAGATAGTTTATGGGAGGAAAATGAAGATAAGATGCCTAACTGGCTTCATTGAGGATTAGCTCACACTGGAACAAGGTTTTCTCCAATGGCTTCAGGAGAAATTATCTGGGTTTTCTCTGTACCATCACCTGATCATGGCTATTCTGGCTACATTAAGGAACATTTTGCTCAATTTATAGGGTACACTCCTCCAAAAAATGAGCCCATAAGGAGATGGTATTCAGCAGAGTGGGTGTCACCTGTATGGTATTTGCAAAAACCGCATGGGACATATGGGATTCCTCTGCCAGATCTGTTCAGGTTAGTTGCAGCAGCCAATGTTATAGTATTAAAAAAAAAAAAAAAAAAAACGAAAAAAGGCTGCCAAGTCCATAGCTTGTCTCTCTTACCCCTATGCCTTAATTTTTGGAAATTAAATATTCGTGCATATCAAGAAAGAAGGGGACTCATTTTTTGTTAGTGTCGATCCTGCATATTACCTGTGTACAATAATGTTATGATAATCCTTTTCAACGATATTGATTGTTAAAAGGCCTGCTTATGTGATGCTTCCAGTAGATTTGGGTAATGATACTTGGTATGATAATTTAGCTATAAACATGTTTAGCAAAATTAATGAATTGATTAGGCCAAAAAGATTTGTTGCCTCATTAATTTTAAGAATGACAGTACTGATAGCCATATTGACTTCTTTTGCAGTTTCAACAACAGGATTAGTAAAGGAAATGCAGACAACTTCCTTTGTGAATGTCAGAACAGAGGTTAATAGATCCAAAATTAGAAACTAGATTAAATGCTTTAGAAGAGGCAATGATAGAAATGGGCCCAGACATACAAAATCTTAAGACGTAGTTAGCAACTAAATGCCATGCAGAGTTTATGTATATATGTGTTACACCTCTTCTATACAACTCTTCCTCGAATTGGAATGAAACTAAGGCACATTTCTTGGGTGAATGGGAGGATACCAATTTAACCTATGATATCAAGGCATAGCAAGAGGAAATTACGGTTATGAGTCAGAAAAAGATATTTACTTGGGACATTTCAGGCCTAGGATCAACATTTTTAGAAAATCTAAGATCCCTGAATGATTAAGCTGGACTCAGTATTTTGTTTTCCTAGGAATGGGAGCTGCTATTTTATTTATAGTGTGTTTGGCCTTTCCTATTCTTTTCAGAATAGCACTTCACTCCATCAGCACCCTCCAGCGAGATTTCCAGCTATTCTGCTTAAAAAATAAAAAAGGGGGAACTGCCACACCAGGCCCAGTGGAGACAGTGTAGCAATGGCTGAGAGAAATCTCAATGGCTACCTGTCCAGAGGCTCACACCACACCTGGTTATGCCTCCTGGGGAAAATTGGTGCAGGACCCTGCAGGTGATTGCCCAACTGACAGTCTGGAATGGGTGCTAGGTGTTTGTTGTGCTATGATAGCTTTAATGCTTTTGGTCATAGGTGCTTTGGACTATAGCTCCACTGTTAATTCAGAGAAGACCAGAAAACACTTAGATATAGTTTCAGGGACAGAAAGAGATACAGACCAGCCCTCAGCTACAAAACCCAGGGCACCAGTGGAGACTTCAGGTGTCAGCCTAAGGCCTAATAAATTAACATATCTAAAGCTATAGGAATTTGCCCACAAAATGAGCCTGCCTAATTAGACTGACCTAAGCAAAGCTGTTGTGGGGTTTACTACTGAGTTTTTAGGGCCCCTAAATCAATAAAACAGTGTAAGAGTTCTTATCAATGCTGTTAAAAGTTTACTGACCAGAGACAATGATTATTCTCTAAACTAAGTAAATCTAATCCCTGGAAACCTGACCACAAGCAGGCCAAAATAAACATATGTATTTACGATCTCATGCTCCAAAATAATTGCTGAAATTTATATAATATGTCTATAAATATTAAACTGTGGCCAAAGATCTGTTCCTTGAAATTTATGCATAAAAACCTGTTGCTCTGAAGTAAAACTCGCAGCAGTTACAAACCTCCTCGAGTGTGTTTGTGTCTGTCTGTCAAGCCGAAGCCACTCCTGACCTGTTCATCAAAGTCTTAGTCTCCCCAAAGCCCCATCACCCACTGAAAGGTCTGTGGCAAATGAATAAAAATTAAACAAGTGGATGGTGTTTTATATGTGAAGCCTAAAAGATTGCCCAATACTGAAGAGACTTAATCATAGATTGAGTTCTTAATCATAGATTTCAACAATAAAATGAATGAATAAAGAGATAATTTTTCATAATTCACCCCTAGAGAGATAACAAAATGATATCAACATTGATTTAAATAAATAAATAAATGAATATTGAAATCATAAGAGACAATTTACACCAAGAAGGTGGATCCAGACTCCACTCTTCCTGGAGTAGAAAAAGACAGATTTGAATAATGAAATAATCAGGAAGTACTACTTAGATAAGTAAATAATGCCACGTGATTAACTCCCATGGAAGAATGGCCAGACCCAAGTCAAGAAGAACAACGTCTTCATTGATTTAAATAATTAATATACAACAAAAAATTATTGAATAATGACATGGTCGTGCATACATAAATCCCACATGGAGTAGTCAGACTGATCTCTTCCTGGAATAGTGATGTTTTAAAAAATTAAATTGATAATAAATTAGTGTGCACTTTATATTAACACTGACGAAATGGCACCAAAGTCCTAAAGATCTCTTTATATAGCTAAACAATGTAGTAATGAGATGATGTTACATCAACTCCCAAAATCTGACTCCAAAAGGGACTTATGGTCCATAACATTACCTGTATTTTAAATTCATTAATTAAGTGATTAATTATCATTTAATTTCCTAGTTTAACACTTAAGGGAAGTAAGTGTAGTATTAGATGATGTGATGGTCTGGTACAATGGTCTCCCTAAGGAGGCTCAAAACTCCAGTGATCACTGAATACATAATGACAGATTTTCATAATTAAATGAATAAACTTTAAACAAGTGGATGGTATTTTATGCATGAAGCCTAAATGATTGCTCAATACTGAAGGGTCATTGAGTTCTTAATAATAGATATGAACAAAAAAGTGATTGAATAAAGAGATAATTTCTCATAATTAACCCCTAGAGATATAAAAATCGATATCAACATTGATTTAAAGAAAGAAAGAAAGGAAGGAAGGAAGGAAGAAAGAAATCACAAGTGACAATTTAACATCAACAAGGAGGATCCAGATTCCACTCTAACTGGAGTAGAAAAGGACAGACTTCTATAATGAAATAACCAGATAGTTAGATCGTCTGTCACACTTGAGTCATACAAGATGGCACCTTGCACACTAACCGTAATCGGTGATGGCACTGTCTGTCGGTTACATAATTTAAAGAATTAAATAAGTCACTAATAGCTAACTGTCACAATAAATAGGGTATGTAGCATTCTACTGGCAGGGAAGCATAGCCAGACTCTAGTCATGAAGGATGTCATCATCATCAATTTAGTCAATGAATCATACAATGTGAAGATATTGCACATTATCTCCACAAGAGGGAGCTTTACAAGTCTCTTCATGGAATGGAGGATTGTTGTTTACATAACTATACAAATATTTACATTATCTTGGGTATTAACACAGATTGTCAAAATAAATTCATTAATTATGTAATTAGATGATCTGTGGCACCAGATTCCAGGTGTCATGGACGATATAATCATTGTTTTATATAATTAAATAATCAAATAATGAGTTTATGTAACATCATCCACTTCCCTAAGGTGGCTCCAAACCAGGCTCATGAACGATGCTGTCATGATTAATTCAAAAATTTTAACTACATAATTGATATTTAGATGGTCTATAATAATTGGCTCCCACGTTGTGGGAACCACAATCCACTGATCATGGATTATCTAATGCCCTATTTTAATAATCAAATAACAACATCATCAGAGGTTGAAAAGGTCTGATATTCTTGACGTAATTGACTTTCATTTGACTCCCCCATGACTGTGAAACTCCCAGGTTCATCCCTTATTTAATTGCAGAGTTGAGTAGTAAAATGTTTAAATGCTGAAATGCTGTTGTGTATGCAGGATTTTAGAAGGTATCACACATTTATTGTTGGACAGCTACCTCAAAAGAGATGGACTGCAATCCAAGGATCCCTAAGTATACTCTAACAAATGGATTATCACTTTCCTGAAGGAAGTTAACAATGGAAAACTCACCTTTTGATGAATAATTGTGAGTCTTATTATTTTTTGTTCCATAGTTTTACTATTAAGGAGAGAGAGCATCCATAAACAGACACCTTAGTACTGTTTCTCCACAGACTATGTTCTCTGATAATTAGGTAATCTTGAATTTGGTAACCAGTAAAGGCTGTAGGCACACTTCCAGAGGTGTGGATATGACTTGTTTAGGCGAATCAAATGCTGTCATGAAAAGTTTTAGGAGAGAGTTATCTTGGGAGACTGTAATGTCCCATGATAACACTTTCTCGAAGCTGCTCTCTGGTCCTTGGCCCATGATACCAGGATACAGCATGCAAGCAGGGTTGCCAGGAAACATTTATGAAACAACATTATGTCACATTCTAGTGCCCCTCCCACATGTTAAAAGTAGCATACTCATCGATGAACTAACCCTACAGCCTCATTGAGTTTCTCACAAAAACAAAGCAGGGCACTTTCTTTTGTGTTATACATATTTACCTGTCTCTCAAGATACAACATGCCTTTAGTGACATAAGCATGAAAATAAAAGCATCATTATGCCATTCAAGTACATTGCTGAGTATTTTAAACCTGTTTTCTATACTTCAATTTTCTAATTTCTAGAATGTAATCAATACAACGAATCACCTCTACCATAATCCTTTTCTCTTTATTGAAAATAAAATAAACTCCTCTTCATTCTGTTACCTTTAGAGGAGCTTGATCCCATGGTTTCTCGGAGTTGTTTAAGTTTGGATTTGGCTGACGACTAAGGATTTTGAGCACTGCCTTATGTTTCTTTCTTTTGGATTCCTCTATTGATAGTTCTCTATTAAGTCCTGTACCCAGCTTTCTAATATGGTTACTTAGAGTTATTTATTGTTGGTGGTGTGTCATGTTATCAGCCCCATAGAGTTCATTAGATGAGATTCCCTGATCATGACTTTATGCAATTATTCCATGTTTAAAATCGGTGGCGACAGTGTCCTTCATGGGTCACTTCTGTTGCAACCTCTCAGAAACTGATGACACGAAACAATACATTTTTTATTAAAATGGTGTAATCATTCGATTGTTAAAAATCTACTATTATGTAATTAGTAATCACTGGATAAGGCAGTGTCCCTCATGCTCTGGGAAATGATTCTGGTACCGATCTCCTGCTGTGTCAATCGCACAGCAACCAAATGAGGGATGATGCCATCATTACCTACACAATCAAGTAATTTAATAATTGGATAGTCCTGCATACTTAACTTTCCTAAGATGGAACCAAACTCCAGTGATTTTTAAGAAACTAGTACTTAGGTAATTAAATAATGACACACGATCAACTCCCAGGGAGGAATGGCCAGACTCCTGTCATGAAGAACAACATCTTCATCGATTTAAATAATTAATATATGATGAAAATTGATTGAATAATGACATGGTGGTGCATACTTAAATCCCACATGGAGTTATCTCTTCCTGAAATGATAATTTATTTAAAAAATTAAATTGATAATTAATGAGTTGTTGTTTTATATGAACACGGACAAAAAAAGTCCTAAAGTGATGTAATGATCTATTTACATAGCTAAATGAGGGAAGTAATGAGATGATGATGTTACATCATCAACTCGCAAAATCTGCTCCAAAAGGGACTTATGGTCCATAACATACCTGTACTTTAAATATGTTAATTAAATGAAGAATTATTATTTAACCTCGAGTTTAACAGTTAAATAAGTAAGTGTAGTATTAGATGATATGATGGTCTGGCACAGTGGACTCCCATAAGGAGGCTCAAAACTCCAGTTATCACTGAATACATAATGACAGATTTTCATAATTAAATGAATAAACATTAAACAAGTAGATGATGTTTTATACATGAAGCCAAAAAGATTGCTCAATACCGAAGAGTCTTTCAGTTCTTAATCGTAGATTTGAACATAAAAATGAAAGAATAATGAAGTAATTTCTCACAATTCACCCCTAGAGAGATAAAAAAAATGATATCGCCATTGATTAAAATAAACAAACAAATAAATAAATAATGAAGTCACAAGAGACAATTAATACCAAAAAGTTGGATCGAGACTCCACTCTTCCTTGAGTAGAAAATACAGATTTGAATACTGAAGTAATCAGAGAGTTAGATTGTCTGTTACACTTGAGGCACACAAAACGGCATCAAACTTCAGGGTTCACAGATTATATAATGAAACAATTTATTCATTACAACTTTAATATGTAAGTCGTTGACATTTTTTGTATCATCAATTCCTGGGCTGACTTGCCAGATCTGAAAAAGTATGCTGTCATCACGGATTTTTAACATTCAATAAGTTAATCGTCAGATAACCGTACTGTCTTGCCTGATGAATACTTTTGGCCTGCCACAATCTGAAGGTATTGAGTTTTTAATTATAGAATTGAACAAAAAATGAATGAATCATGAGATAATTTCTCATAATTCACTCAGAGACATAACAGAATGATATCACACTTGATTTAAATAAATAAATAATTACTTAAATCACAGTACACATTTAACACCTACAAAGTGGATCCAGACTCCACTCTTCCTGGAATAGAAAAAGTCAGATTGGATTAATGAAATAATCAGGTATTTAGATCGTCTGTCACACTTGAATGACACAAGGTGGCACCAAACTTTAGGGTTCATAGTTTATATAATGAAACAATTTAAGAATTACATCTTTACTTATGTAAGTGTTTGAAATTTTTTGTATCATCAGTACCTGGGTAGACATGCCAGACATGATAATGTATGCTGTCATCACGGATTTTTAAAATTCCATGAGTCAGTAATCAGATAATCATACTATCTTGCTTGAAGAATTCTGTTGCCCTGACATCATCACCAATGCCTGATTCTCTGTTGTGGTGCGGAAGGACCTGAGATGATGGGCCCATACCTGGCGTACCAGTACTAGCTAAAAATGTTTCTATCAGCTGAAAAGATGACTGCAGCAGGGGCCTCACCAGCAGAGCTGAGAATGAGATGTCTTCCGTGTTCTGGGTCGTCATCCTTTTGCGAGGTCTCGGTGATGGTGCTGACTTTTTGTGCCACTACTTCATCTAATGCTAGATCACAACCAATGTGAAGATGTGAAGGAACAGCAGGGACTTAAACAGCCAGACCACCGTGCCTGCCTTGGTGAAGTCCTTGTCCTACTCGGAGGGCACCCTGGAATATTCTGGCCTCAATCACCCAGAATCCCCAGTACACTGGGTGTTGCATAGATCATTCAGAAACTGCTGAGTCCATTTCTACAGCCTTCCTAAACTTATCCTTGACAGATATTGGCACCATAATCATAATCGGTGATGGCATTGTCTGTCATTTAAATAATTTAAATAATTATATAAGTCAGTAATAGCTAACTGTCACAATAAATAGGTGATGTAGCATTTAACTGGCAGGGAACTTGGCCAGACTCCAGTAGTCATCATCATCATCAAAAAAAAAAAATAATAATAATCATAAAATGTGATGATATTGCACATTAACTTCACAAGAGGGAGCTTTACAGGACTCTTCATGGAATAAAGGATTATTGATTTACATAATTATACAAATATTTACATTGCCTTGGGTAGTAACAGGTATTGTCAATTTAAATACCGTAATTATGTAATTAGATGATCTGTCGCACTTGACCCCACAAGGTGGCACCACATTCCAGGTGTCAAGGATGATATAATCATTTTTTTATATAATTAAATAATCAAATAATGAGTTGATGTAACATCACCCCTTCCCTAAGGTGGCTCCAAACCAGACTCGTGGACAATGCTGTCACGATTAATGTAAATTATTTAATTTCATAATTATTATAGATGGTCTAAAATTCTTGACTCAAACATCATGGAACAATAATCCAACGATCTTGGATTATCTAATGTCCTCTTTTAATAATTAAATAATAACATAATCAGAGGATGAAATGGTCTGCCATACTCGACACACATTGTCTGTCATTTGACTCCCACAAGATTGTGTGAAAGTCCCCAGTTCATCCCTTATTTCATTGCAGAGTTGAGTAGTAAAATGTGTAAATGCTGAAGTGTCATTGTGTATGCAGGGTTTTAGAAGATATCATACATTTAATGTTGGACAGCTGCATCAAAGAAGATGAACTGCAACCAATAATCCCTAAATCTACTATAATGAATGGATTATCAACCTCCTGAGGGAAGTTAACAATGGAAAAATCTCCTTTTGATTAATAAATATGATTCTTATTATCTTTTAATCCATAGTTTTACTTCTTAGGAGAGAGAGAGCATTCGTAAACCGAAGTCTTTGAACTGTTTCTACACGGACTATGTTCTCTGATAATAGGTAACCTTGAAGTGGGTAAACAGTAATAGCTGTAGGCAAATGTCTAGTGATTTGGCAATGACTTGGTTAGGAATATCAAATACTCTCGTTAAAATTTTAGGAGATAGTTATCTTGGCAAATTGTATTGTCCCATGGTAACACTTTATCGGAGCTGCTCTCTGCTTCTCAGCCCATGGTACCAGGATACAGAATGCAAGCAGGGTTGTGGGAACATTTATGATCCATCATTCTGTCACGTTTTAATGCACCTCCCACATGCTAAAATTAGCATGCACACCTTAACGCCCAACTGGTTTTCTCACAAAAACAAAGCAAGTCTCTGTCTTTTGAGTTCTACATATTTACCAGTCTATCAAGCTACAAAGTGCCTATAGTGATTTAAGCATGAAAAGTGTGGCAAGCCACAGCCCCTAGGTGGTGCCTGGCTGGATGCCAGGTAGTCAGAGTTCAGCTGTGAACAAGCTAGCCCCAAGGTTTTGACAGGCTGGATGCCAGGTAAATCGGAGCTTAGCTGTAAACAAGCCTTATTTGGAAGTACATGATGGATCTGGTGTGCTTCCTCCTTCTGTGGCCATCCCAGGATCACCTGGAGGCATGAGCTGATTGGGCAGTGAGCGCATATTTAAGGACTTGCTGGAGTTGGAAGGAGCAGGTTCTGATGTATAAAGTACCTGAAGAAACTGCTTGAAGAAGAGTCATTGTCCTGTTCCCTTGCTGGCAGAGGTAGACGCCGCAGAAAATGAAAGCATCATTATTCCAACCAAGTACATTGATGAGTATTCAAACAATACCATTAATCGACTCTACCATAATTCTTTTCTCTTTTCAGAAGAGAAAAAAACTTCTCTTCATTCTCTTACCTTTAGAACAGCTTGATCACATGGTTTCTCAGAGTCGTTTTGATTTGCATTTGGCTGATGACTAAGGATTTTGAGCACTGTATTATGTTTCTTTCTGTCATTTTTGATTCCTCAATTGATAATTCCCTATTAAGTCCTGTACCCCAATTTCTAATATGATTATTTTGGGTTATTTTGAGTTGGTGGTGGCTCATGTTATCAGCCCGACAGAGTTCATTCGCTAAGAATCTCTGATCATGAGATTATTAAATTATTCATGTTTGAAAGCCAATGTTGACTGTGTCCTTCATGGGTCAGTTCTTTTGCAAATGCTCAGGAAATGATGATGCAAAACAATAGATTTGTTTAAAGCGTTTAATCATTCGATCGATAAAAATCTATTATTATGTAATCAGTACAGTACTCACTGGCTATCCCAGTGTCCCTTACTTCTGGGCACTGGTTCTGGTACCAATCTCCTACTGTGTCAATCGCACAGCAGCCAAACCCATAACGGATGACACCATCATTCTTTACCTAATCCAGTAAGTCAATAATTCAATAGTCCTGTATACTTAACTTTCATATGATGGAACCAAACTCCAGTGATTGTCAAGGAAGTAATACTTAGAAAATTAAATAATGTCACACGATTATCTCCCAGGGAGGAATGGCCAGACTCCAGTCATGAAGGACAACATGTTCATCGATTTCAATAATTAATATATAATGAGAAATAAGGGAATAATGACATGATGGTGCATACTTAAATCCCACATGGAGAAGCTCGAACTGAACTCTTCGTGGAATAATGATTTATTCAAAAAATTAAATTGATAATTAATTATTTGGCGTTTTATATTAACTCTGACAAGATGGCACCAAAGTCATAAAGCTAGAGCTGATGTAATGATCTATTTAAATATCTAAATAATCAATCAATGAGATGATGTTACAACATCAACTCCCAAAATCTCACTCCAAAAGGTACTTATGGTCCATAATATTATCTTTTATCTAAACAAGAAGTGTCAATTTAAATAATATAATTATGTAATTAAATGATCTGTGGCACCAAACTCCAGTTGTCATGGATAATATAACCATTGTTTTATCTAACTAAATAATCAAAGAGTTGATGTAACATCATCCACTTCCTTAACGTGGATTAACGAGACTCATGAATATTGATGTCACGATTAATTCAAATATTTTACTTACATAATTAATATGTAGATGGTCTAAAATACTTGACTCCCATAT
Source organism: Phodopus roborovskii (assembly GCF_943737965.1). NCBI lineage: Eukaryota > Metazoa > Chordata > Mammalia > Rodentia > Cricetidae > Phodopus > Phodopus roborovskii. Next base: position 81,228 of record NW_026125818.1, read on the forward strand.
CGTGGAAACATAATCCACTGACCTTGGATTATCTATAGTCCTATTTTCATAATTAAATTATAACGTGATCAGAGGATGAAATGCTCTGCCATACTCGACACAATTTTTTCTCACTTGACTCCCACACTATTGTGTGTGAAAGTCCCCATTTCATCCCCTATGTGATCACAGAGTTTATTAGTAAAATGAGTAAATGCGGACATGCCATTTTGTATGCAGGGTTTTAGAAGATATCACATATTTAATGTTGGACGGCTGCCTCAATACAGATGGACTACAATCCAATTATACCTCAGTCTACTCTAACAAATGGATTACCACCTTCCTGAAGGAAGTTAACAATGGAAAACTCACCTTTTGATGAATATTTGTGAGTCTTATTATCTTTTAATCCATATCTTTTTCTTCTTAGGAGAGAGAGCATTCATAAACAGAAGTCTATGAACTCTTTCTCCACAGATATGTTCTCTGATATTAGGTAATCTTGAATTGGGTAACCAGTAAAAGCTGTAGGCAAACCCCCAGAGTTTTGGCTATGACTTGGTGAGGCAAATCATATGCTGTCTTTAAAATTTCAGGAGATCATTGTCTTGGGAGATTGTAATGTCCCATGATAACACTTCATCGAAGCTGCTTTCTGGTCCTTGGCCCACGATAACAGGATACAGAATGCAAGCAGGGTTGCCAGGCAACATTTATCATCCAACATTCTGTCACATTCTAGTGCACTTCCCACATGCTAAAATTAGCATACCCACCGATGGACTAACCTATAGCCTCACTGATTTTCTCAAAAACAAAGCAGGCCTCTTTTTTCTGAGTTATACCTATTTACCTGTCTCTCAAGCTACATCATGCCTATAGTGATTTAAGCATGAAAACTAAAGAATCATTATGCCAATCAAGTACACTGATGAGTATTTAAACCTATTTTCTATGCTTCAATTGTCTCATTTGCAGAATGGAAATAATACCATTTATTGCCTCTACCATAATCCTATTCTATTTACTGGGAAAAAAATAAATAAATTCTCCTCACTGCCTTATCTTTAGAGCAACTTGATCTCATGGTTTCTCAGAGTTGTTTTTATTTGCATTTGGCTGATGACTAAGGATTTTGAGCACTGTCTTATGTCTCTTTCAGTCATTTTTGAGTTCTCGATAATAATTCTCTATTAAGTCCTGTATCCCATTTTCTAATATGGTTATGTAGAGTTATTTTGAGTTGGTGGTGGCTCATGTTATCAGCCCGACAGAGTTCATTCGCTAAGAATCTCCGATCATGAGATTATTAAATTATTCAAGTTTGAAAGCCGGTGTTGACTGTGTCCTTCATGGGTCAGTTCTGTTGCAACCTCTCAGAACCTGATGATGCAGAAATAATACAGTTTTTTTTTAAAAGTCGTTTAGTCATTCCATCCTTCAAAATCTATTGTTACATAATCAGTAATCACTGGATAACCAAGTGTCCCTCATTCTCTGGGCACTGCTTCTGGTACCAATCTCCTACTGTGTCAATCGCACAGTAGCCAAAACCATAATGGATGACAAAATCATTATTTACGTAATCAAATAAGGAAATAATTAGATAGTCCTGCATACTTCACTTTCATAAGATGTAACCAAACTCCAGTGACTTTCCAAGGAAGTAATACTTATGTAATACCGCACGATTAACTCACAGAGAGGAATGTCCAGACTCCAGTCATGAAAGACAACATCTTCATTGATTTAAATAAGTAATATGTAATGAAAAATAATTGATTAATGACATGGTGGTGCACACTTAAACCCCACAGGCAGAAGTCAGACCATTCTCTTCCTGGAATAATGATTTATTTAAAAACTTAAATTAATAATTAATTAGTTGGCACTTTATATTAACTCTGAAAAGATGGCACCAAATTCATGAACCTATGGCTGATGTAATGATCTATTTCAATAGCTAAGTAATCAAGTTATGAGATGATGTCACATCTTTCTAGGTGTGTGTGTGGGGGGTCTAACAGGGCCGCAGTTCCCTGAGGCTTTTTCTAAATAGCTGACAAGGTCTCATTTGCATCTTCATTGAGGCCTCCTTTCAATAGCTTTTCTCAAACCTTACATTAACCTCTATTCTTTCAATTTCTTTTATAACCACCAAAAGTCAGGAAGATTTATGTGTTCCCTCCTCTGTTAAACTCTTTTGAGCCATCCATATAGATTTCCCTGGCGCTCAGGCCGTTTTGGCCGTGACTATTTCCTACTGTTTCACTCTGCAAGATAGTCATGGGTGATGCAGATCTCCAATCTTGATCTCTCTCTCTCTCTCTCTCTCTCTCTCTCTCTCTCTTAATCTCAAGCAATTCAAGTAGTACCTATTGTTGGGATTCACACATTCACATATTCACAATCACACTTCAGACACTCAGACACTCACCTGTGTGGCCACACCATACATACAGAGCATACATTAATATTTTAGCTCTCCTTTTCTTTAGACCAATATTAGTTTGTTGAAATAAAACATCCTTAATTGAAATCTCTTGCAATGTAGCTGTTATAGATAACCTTTGAACTATGAGCATCCAAAAGCTGAACAAATTTCAATAAATTCACAAGTTTCTGACAGGCTGCATTAATTTTTCCATACACAGCAGCTCCTAAGACTGCAGGCCTCTAGGTTCGGTCCTGCCTTTGCTCTCTGGGCCTGGGTTTGCCCCCTGCAGTTTATCTGTGACTGTAGCTGCTTGAAAAGTACATAACCACCATTGTAGCAACTGAGTTCTTGGCACTGACAGTTCCTGCTGACCTGGTGCATATGCAGGGCAAAATCTTTGCTTCCCTAAACCCTGGAGCAGCATTGGGGGATGGCAGTAGGGCAGTAGGGCAGTAGGGTTTGGAGTTCTCCTTGAGGAGTGGCTAGGCAGAATGACCTGCTGCATTTGCCAAGCAGAGGAAGGAGCAATGTTAGGGAAGTCATGATAATAGTCCAGCTCATATTTGGCCACCTCTTCCTCAGGGTCAGCCTCTTTCCTTGCAGAGAGGTTGCCTGGGTCTCTCTTTTCCTTTTCTTCCTTTGCATTGCCTTTTGTTTCTTTCCCTCCCTTTTTTACTCTTCCCTTTAATGATATTGCCTAACTTTATCATGCTGACTCCCTTTCCTACTCTTGCCTTCCCATTTATAACTTTGCCTTGCCTTTTTATTCCCCTTTCCTTCCATTACCTTCTTTGACTTATATCGTCTTGCCTTCCAATCCCTTCCTTTGCCTTCATGACTCTTCCTTTTCCTTGCTTTTACTTGCCTTGCTTACCATTTTTTTATTGTTGCATTGCCTTACAATTCCTTTAATTTCCTTACATTTCCTGCCATTTTCATCCTTTCACTTCCCCCTTTTTTTCCATTACCTTCATTTGTCTTTCCTTGACTTGCCTTGCCATGCTGTGTCTTCCATTTTTTTCTCTCTTTTTCTTATTCTTTTCATTTGCCCTCTTTCCCATCCATTCTCTTCCACTCTTTGTTTGGGGGGCTGAGAGGCTACCCCTTTACTAGGTTTTTGATTCCTCCTTAGGACTTCCTTCAATTTGAGTCCCATTTTTGGAGAACTTGGAATGACACTCACTCCTCCAATGCCTTCCCTTTTTACATCTTGGGCAAATGCCAGGAATCTTTTTAGGACTTCCACCCTGTCCTCCTGAAAGACCTAAAAAGTAATGTTAATGATGGACTAACCTGAAAACCAATATCTGTTCCTTGGAATTTGCTAGCTTCCTCTCACAAGACCCTGAGATAAGAAGAATTCACACTGCTCCTCCTTTCCTGTGAGTCAACAGGTGGTAAATAGGGTCAAGAGATAGCTGTAACTCTGGTTTGCCCAGACAAGATTAATTAGCACACCTGAAGCCCTAAGGCCTGCTGACCCTAATAGCAGACCATCCGGCCTCCAAGGGTCACCTAGTACTCAATGGACAGAGGGTCCCACCCCCTCCCTAAGCTTGTGGGGTTGCCATTAAAAACAACTGTGCCCGGGGGGAGGGGGCTTCTCCCTAGCCTGCGTGCTGGAGGAGCCCATTTGTGCAAACATTTCCTGTTCATTAAAGCCTCTTGCATTTTGCAGCAACTGGACATTGAGTTCTTGGGGTATCGACCGAACCTGGAAGACTCCTCATTCTGAGGGTCTTACATTTTGGGGGCTGGTCCTGGATTTGGTCGACCCCCCAGACCCAATTCTATTGCCAGTTGGAGGTAGGAAAGAGCTTGCAACCTATATGTTTGATGTATGTCTGATGCGTCTGGTGTTACGTGTTTTGACTTGAGTGAATCTGTGCTTAGCCTGCACAGAACTTGTATGTTATGTGTTTTTGACTCGAGTATTTGAATCTGTGCCTGTGCCTGGACTGCACAGGACTTGTATAGGACCACAGGGGGAGACAGACGTGTCCTGAGACCCTTGGTCCCGCCCTGGACGAAAGTCCGGGTTGTTTGGAGGAGGGAAGGAGACAAAGTTTCTCTTCTCCAGGGCATGGCCGGCCTCTGGATTTGCTTCCCTCCCACTTTGTAACTTTGGTTTGGGCGCCGTTTTTCTACCGCGCGGATTTGTCCTCTTTGTCGGATTGTTCTGTGTTTTTGTGTCCTTTCTGTTCCTACTGTTTGTGTCCATTTCTACTCTCCCCATGGGTCAAAAACTAACTACCCCACCTAAGTTTGACTTTAGATTCGCAGGAGAACAGGGCCGGAGACCCAGCTATGACCACACTCGTCCCCTGCTCTCAGGAATGTGGCAGGGCAGCCAGAGCCACTGGGGCTGAGCTTCAACAGAATGGCTGAACAGCCATGGGCCGGGCGCAGCCTGGGCAGAGGCATGCCGGAATGGAGGGACAGGGTTATGACTTATGACCCCGCCACCACATATGTTCGGTTCCCAACATCAGCCTCTAGGGCTGACCCTTCTCCCCAGATCTTTGTAATTGGAAAACTAACCACCCCCTTTTTGGAGTTCCTTATGTTCTCTCTCTAGGCTATTTGAGATGATTATCAACAGTTTCTGCTCGAGGCTAGAAAAATATCCCTGGAGCTGATGGGCGGCCAGCACAGCTGAAAAAAAAGAAACAAGATTGACTTGGGATTTCTTTTGACTCGCCCCAGTTGGGACTTCAACACTGCTAAAGGTAGGGAGAGCTCAAACATCTATTGCCAGGCTCTGGTGGCAGGTCTCCGAGGTGCTGCGAGACGGCCCACCAATTTGGCTAAGGTAAAGAGAGCACTTTTTAACCCTACTTCAGAAGCCCAGAGAGCTTCGGTGGCTCTGGTCTTCATGGGGAAATTGGGCCACAGATATTAGGAAAAAACTCCAGAGACTGGCCCACGCCAGCCCCAAATAATACACAGAGACTTTGTATTTGATACAATGCTGTTGGCCCGGTTACTTGTTTCTTATCGGCTAGCTCTGTCTTAAGTATTAACCCATTTCTGCGTATTTCCACGTGGTCTCCTTACCGGGGAGTGAGGCAAGCATCTGGTCTCCCTGGTCTCTCCATGCTGACTCCTCCTTACTATTTCCTCTTTCCTCCTTGTCTCCTAGTCCCTCCTATCTTCCTTTCCTATTGGCCGACAGTGCTTTATTCATTAACCAGTATGAGAAACATATACAGAATGACATCTCCCATCATCTCCTCTTTTCTGTCTAAATAAAAAGAAGGGTTTTAACCTTAACATAGCAAAATATATCACATAACAGTTATCAAATAAGAATCACAGTTAACAATATTTAGTCCATTAACATTTAGTAAGATTAAAAGAAACTATTCTATCGTCTATCCTATATTTGTGAGTCTAAAATCATATAGGTAACTTATCTTTAAGCTTAACTAAGGAAAACTATAACCATAACTATCTGTCTGCAACTCCATCAAAGACCACAGAAGGATAGTATATAAACTCTAGAAATGACATAGACAACTCACTGCCTGGTCACCCAAAGTTCTTTTGTAATTTTTCATCTTCAGCCCATAGGCCATAGTGTGTCTGGCAGACTCTTCAGTAAAGCAGGAAACTTTAAACTGTCTTCTTGTATTGGCAGTTTGTCCATCATTTTTCTCTGTATCCTGTAGACTGTCTGGCAGACTCTTCCATGAAGCAGGAACTCTGTAGCAATGTCTATCTTGAATCAACAGTCACTTTTCTGTGGATCCTGCATGTCCAGTTTATACAGCATAAAGTCAAACAGTTCAGACAAGAGCATTATCTTGTCCAAATGGCTAGTCTTGTGATATTGGAAGTAAACTTCATAACGAGTTTGTTTCTTTAATGTCCATTTTCCTTTCTGATGCAGGTGGTGTTGCCAGGAGCATTTATGTCTCATTGTCAAGAAAAACCCTACACCATTTTAAATGCCATATTCTGTAGGCCTTTGAAACGTTTGAAGAATACATATTCATCTTAAGTACATGTCTGTATATCTAGAAATCTTAACTAACTTAACTATAAGATCTGACTATCATAGGTACTATCTATAATCTGTACTGAATTATACATTACATTTCTAAACAATACTTAAACAAGAGGAGAAATATACATATCACAAAATTGATCTTAAATTGTAGCAATAAATGAAAATCCATTACAAAACGAAGTATTCATATCTATACCATAATCCCCTTTTTGCCTTTAAAAAGAATTGGTTGTGATCATTAACCATTTATAACCAAGTCCATTTAAATGAAAACAGACATTTATAAACAATATTTGGGAATTTGGGCATCGTTCATTCCAAACTACTTTCTGCTGGTAAAGGGCACTGTCATGGGGGAATCCTAGGAAGACACAGAAATCCTGGTTGTGGTCTCCTTACCAGGGAGTGAGGCAAGCGTCTGGTCTCCCTGGTCTCTCCATGCTGACTCCTCCTTACTACTTCCTCTTTCCTCCTTGTCTCCTAGTCCCTCCCTATCTTCCTTTCCTATTGGCCAACAGTGCTTTATTATTAACCAGTATGAGAAACATATACAGAATGACATCTCCCATCAATGCTTCCTGAAGTCAGAGAGAAATTTGCCCTTTATACATAATAATAAGAGTTCTCTGATATTGACCCCTCCTTTGGTTGATTACTTAAGTTGGAAGTATGAAATAAAGTAGACATTTAGTATAGACTGAATCTTCTCCCCTGATGACTATCTTGGGTTTCTGTCTCCTAAGTGTATTAACTAGTCTTTCTCTCATCTATAATCTGTGACTCAGCAAATGACTCAGAGGTCACTTGATTACACCCTCAAAAAGACAGCTTCTGACATAAATCGATATTAAATCTGAGCAATGAAATCCAAAGTAGTTCCACACTTCAAGCTAGTATAACTTTTTTTTTTAATATAACACAAATGTTTTGTATTAACGTGGTAAATAATAGCACACATAGAAGTATGTGCTACCTAATAATAACAATTGATTTATTGGATTCTCCCTCTCCCTAGACAACCTGGCCCTGTTCCTACTCTCTCACTCTCCTCTTCCTTCCCTGGTGATTTCTCCTCAGCACTTGACTGTCACTCCACACAACTCTTCTCTGGGTTCCTGCGTCTTCTTTTATGGAACCTTTCCAGGTCACAGGCCTCTCTAATGCTCAGGTTCCTTCCATGTCCTGGAGTCAATCTTCTCTGCTTTCCACAGGTTACCTTCACATGAGCTGCTGCCAAGAGGCTGTGGGCCTGGGTGGCAGGGGCAGAGCCATGCCAGAATGGATGGACAGGGTTATGACCCTGCTTCTGTGACTGTTTGGCTCCCCCAGTGTTGGGTAGCCAGATTACAGCCTCCAGTGCTGTATCTCAGGTCTTTATAATTGGGAAACTAGGTCTTTGTAATTAAAAACTAACCACCCCCCTGTCTCAAATGACCCACAGGGTTGGTAGAGTCTCTTATGTTTCCTCAGCAGTCAACAGCCCTAGTGCAGATGCTGTTCGTTCATGACCGAGGAGCAGGAGAGAATTCTATTAGAGGTTAAAAAAAATGTTCCTGGGGCCAGCGGGTGGCCCATGCAGCTGCAGAATAAGATCAATGCAGGATTTCCCTTGGCGGGCCCCATTTGGGACTTTAACGCCCCCGAAGGTAGTGAACGCTTGAAAGTCTATTGCCAGGCTCTGATGGCAGGTATCCGAGGTGCTGTGAGACAGGACACCAATTTGGCTAAGGTGAGAGAAGTGATTCAGGGACCAACCGAATTTCCCTCAGTTTTTGTTGAAAGGCTCATGGAGGCCTTCAGGTGGTTTAGTCACTTTGGCCCTACCTCAGAAGCACAGAGAGCTTTGAGAACTCTAGCCTTTAGAGGGAGAACAGGCATGATAGAAGACACGACAAAATTTGACTAAAATCTTGGCCATAGTAATTGAAAGAATGTAGAGTAGGCCCTAGACAGTCAGGAAACCTGGGCAACAGGACCAATGTGCCTATTGTAATGGGCCACAGGGCAAATGCATGGACTACTCGAAGAACAGTGAACCTTGGTGTTGGCTGGGTATCTCACTTGTTCCTAGATATCCCAGGATGCCCTTACCCTCTGTTAAAATGAGACATCCTGTCAAAAGCAGGAGCCCAGATTCATTTTGACTCTAAACAACCATCAGTTTCTGATAAACAGGAAAATCAATTACAGGTCCTTACTGTTAGGCTAAAAGATAAATACAAAATCCAGAAGGAGCCAGGGCTTGACCTCAACTTTTCAGATGGAGATGGAACCTCCAATATGGACTGATAATTGGCCCACACTCCCTTAGCTTGGACTGAAATATCTGGAATGGGTCTGGCAAAGCAAGTACCTCCACAGGTTATTCAGCTGAATGCTAATGCTACACCAGTGGCAATTAAACAGTTCCCCATGAGAGGCCCAGAAAAAAAATTGGACCCCACATCCAGAGGTGGATTCAGCAAGGTGTCCTGGGTCCTATTCAATCTCCCTGGAACACTCCCTTGCTGCCAGTTAAAAAGCCTAGTACCAATGATTATCGGCCAGTGCAGGACTTGAGAAAGAGGTCAATAAAAGGACACAGAACATACATCCAACTGTCCCAAACCCTTATATCCTCCTGAGTGCCCTCCCACCTAAACAGAGCTGGTACATTGTATTAGATCTAAAAATTGCCTTCTTCTGCCTGAGGTTACATCCTACCAGCTAACCGCTTTTTGCCTTTATATGGAGGAACCCTAACATGGGCAAAACTGGACAGCTCACTTGGACCTGACTACCACAAGGGTTGGGAAACTCCTTGACCATCCTTGATAAGGCCCTTCATAAAGATCTAGCCAGCTTCGGGATCCAACTCCCCCAGGTGACCTTCCTCCAGTAAGTGGATGACAAATGCTCGCATGACCCACTACCAAAGCCTGCTTCTCACCAAGAGGATAACTTTCACTCCACCAGCCTCCCTCAACTCTGCCACTCTACTGCCTGAGGAGACTGATGAACCAGTGATTTGTGACTGACATCAACTGCTGGTTAAAGAGACTGGAGTTTGCAAAGATCTTACGTATTTCCCTCTGGTCGGGGAAGCACTGATCTTGTTCACCAATGGGAGCAGGTACCTTGTAAAAGGTTAAAAAAAAAAAGGGGGGGTGGCTGTGGCAGTGGTGTAAATAAAACCCGCACTGTTTGGGACAGAAGCATGCCAGAAGAAACCTCAGCATGAGAAGCTGAGCTCATGGCCTTAACACAGGCCTTGCAGCTGGCCAAAGAAAAATATGTAAACATCCACATGGGCAGCAGTTATGCTTTTATAACAGGACATATGCACAGGGCTGTCTGTAAACAAAGGGGACTTGCTATACCTGAGATGAAAAAAAATCTTTACCCTACTCAGAAGGGTTAGAGTACATCCAGCAGATACATCATCTAACCCACCTAGGGGCTAAACATCTGCAGAGAACATCCCCTTGTCATATTCTGAGACTATTTGGGGTGGCCGATTCAGTAGTAAAACATTGTGTGCCTTGTCAGCTGGTTAATGCTAACCCTGCAAGAATGGCTCCTGGGAAGAGACTGAGGGGAAGCCATCCAGGCTCTGGGAATGGACTTCACGGAGGTAAAGCCTGCCAAATATAATAACAAGTACTCATTAATTTTATAGACACATTTTCAGGATGGGTAAAAAGCTTACCCTACCAAAAAGGAGACATCAACCATGGTGGCTAAAAACGTACTGTTGCTCAGGTAAGTCAGGGAATGGCCAAGACAGATGGGGTTAATTGAAAGTTACATTGTGCATACAGACCCCAAAGCTCAGGGCAGGTAAACAGGATAAAAGAGACCTTCACTAAATTGATTGCAGAGACTGCCATTAATGACTGAATAGCTCTCCTAACCTTTGTGCTTTTCAGGGTTAGAAACACCCCTGGCCTGTTTGGGCTGACCTCCTATAATTGACTCTATGGGAGTGGGAACCTCCACTGATGAAAATTACCTCTGTACATAGTGCTAATGTGCTGTTTTTCCAAGCTTTTGTTTACTAGGTTTAAGGTGCTCAAATGGGTGAGAATACAAGCATAAAAGCAGCTCTGGGTGGCCTACTTGGCAGAAGGAAATTTCTGATAGTTCCACATCACTTCCAAATTGGAGGAGATTCAGTCCACGTTAAATGTCACTGCACAGCAACCTTGAGACTTGGTGAATGGGCCCACTTTGTGGCCATTCCAGAATATGTCCTCTTCCCTGGACCCACCCCATGCCACTCAAATTTTATGGGGCCCAAGGACAGCTTCTTACAACTGCTCATTTTATTCCTATCTTGTTGCTCACTGTTACTCTTGTTAGGGAGCGAATAAATGGGGTCCAAATTATGGCCTTTTAGTCCTCCCAGTTCTAAGATTAGAACTTAACCAGAGAAGTGGGTAATGTAAGGACAGAAAAATTTAGCGTAATTCTCCCTAGACTCTGCTCCCTAGCAGTGAGTAGGCAAAAGGTCATTCTTGACTGTTTACAACAGGGTGGTTTATGACAGCACCTGTGAGTGAATGAGAACAGGAAATGAGCTGTGCCACACTACCCAGAAGCCCTAGCGAAAGCAGACTTCCTGGGCAAAGCACGGGCATGGATCGTTCAAATTGATTGTTCCACATTGGATGCTATGAGATGATTAGTTTGTGATGCACAGGCTTTGTTGTAACTCTATAAATGCTGTCTGAACACTTTACCCAAGGTTCCCAGTCCTCTACCCCACATGGAATATGGTTATGGACCTCAGTGCACTGGAATGTAAAAGACATCATACTTTTACATCAAGACTGCTTCTAGTGAGTGATTTTGGGGGGCTGCCTTTCCTGAGTAGGGGCATGAGGGTTCTAGCCCTCAGAGATTCTTTCAAAGCAAGCAAGTCCTGCCAGTTTTCTCTCTCTATTTCTGCCCCCAATTGGTTAACACCTACCCTTTCCTTCATTCCCTTTCCCAATAAACTCCTGTAGTTTTGTTGCGTTTGTTGGATCCATTAATTGAGGCAAGTATAAGCAACATAGAAAGACTCTCAAAAAAAAAAAAAAAAAAGACAAAAACAAAAACAAAAAACAAAATCAAAAAACAAGAAAACATGATAGGCACACTGACACACTAGATATCAGCAGTTAGGACTTAGGGGTTGAGGCAGGATAATCAGGCTGGCAAGGCACTCTTTTGCTAATAGAGAGCTCAAGATCAATGTTCACTACATGAAATGTCTTGTGTACAGAGGGAAAGCACCCACAGACAGGCACAAAAACTGCAAAGCAAAACAGAATAAATCAAAACATTATTATCTTTGATAACTATTCATAGACACCAGAGTTTAGCAGGTTGTAACCTAAATATTTTGAAAATGTAAAGGTATTTCAATTGGGGGAGGTTTTTCCAACAGAAAAAAAAATGCAAGGGCACCTTTAAACAACAACAAAACTTATGTAAAATACATACACACACAACACAGGGGAATCCTCTAAATTCTTGAAGAAAAACATCAATCGCTAACCCTGACATGTATATGTCAATTGTCATCCTGTCTTTAAAAAGTTCATTTTAAACTTGGGTAGTTGGTACCTGTAATCAAGACCCAGCAATCTCAGCCACCACATAAACTAAGATAGTCCATTAGGCTACCTTATAGGCAGGAGTTCCAGACACGCCATGGGATCAACACAAAAACTAAAAGAAAATTTAAAATTCAGGTAAGAACTTTGAATGTCACAAAATTGTTTACATGATGTGGGTTTTCTCTTCCATGATATCTTTCCAATTACCTGATATATAGATGATAAAAAAGGATTTAAAATATGTACAGGGTTAGAGATACGGATGACCAAAATTATGAAAAGTTAATTGCCATTAGCTATGTCAGTTTTCTCTGAACATACTGTACTTACTCCTACAGGAATAATCAAGGGTGTAACCTTCTTTTGAGGAAACCAGGAACAGTCACAAACTTACACACTGACATCACATACTTAAAATTAAATCAAATCTCAAAACAGATTTCCTTATGTGAATATTTTCTCTTATGAGCCCTCATTCCTGTAACCCATGTGTTGAAGGTCTTAAAGTCTTCAAAGTTTTCCTACAACATGAATTGCTTCATGTAAAAGAAAGCAAGCATGAAGGATTGGGCTTAGAGAAAACAATACTTCTGAAATGATTTTATGTAAAGACAAATAGGATGAAACAGGGTTCCCTTATCAAGGAATTCTTAGGCCTTTTGTCCACATGGGTTTGTATGTGAGAACAAAACTGAGGCATTGTAATGCTTGAAATGATTATTCACACTTATCAGATAATTTTCTCCAGAAATGTATGTAACTCAATGTGTGTTGGCTGAAGGTCATGCAACATCATTTCTGTAAGATTACTTTCCATAAGTGTTTTCTTAGGCCCACGAAGATTATTTTGATAAGCAAAGTGCACTACTTTACAGCAATGAGTACATGTACAGGGTTTCTATGCAATATGATAGTTTTTATTATAAAGAGTAATGATACATGTAGAGGCTTCACCATATGGGATTCATTAAATGTCTTTCATGTATGCATTCTTCTATGAATTAAGAGCGTGCTGGGATGTGCAAAGGCTTTACCACATTGATGGCATTCATAATATTTCTCTCCAGTATGTGTTCTATGATGAGACTGGAGAGTACTGACCTGTGAAAATGCTCTACCACATTGTTTACATTCACAGTGTTTCTCTCCAGTATGTGTTCTTATATGACATTTAAGCTCACCATGTGTTGTGAAAGCTTTACTACATTGATTACATTCATAAGGTCTCTCTCCAGTATGTATTCTTTTATGACATACCAGATGGCTGCATTGTAAAAATGCTTTACCACACTGGTTACATACATAGGGTTTCTCTCCAGTATGTGTTCTATGATGAGAATGGAGAGTACTGACACAGGAAAAATTCTATCTATCTACATTGATAATATACATAGGGTTAGTCTCTAGTATGTGTTCTTATATGTCTTTTAAGATTACCATTCACTGCAAATACTTTACCACATTGATTACATTCATAGGGTTGCTCTCCAGTATGTGTTCTTATATGTTTTTTAAGCTGACCATTACTTGCAAATGCTTTACCACATTGATTACATTCATAGGGTTTCTCTCCAGTATGTGATCTTATATGACTTTTAAGATGACAATTACTTGCAAATGCTTTACCACATTGATTACATTCATAGGGTTTCTCTCCAGTATGTGATCTTATATGAATTTTAAGATGACAATTACTTGCAAATGCTTTACCACATTGATTACATACATAGGGTTTCTCTCTAGTATGTGTTCTGTGGTGAGAATGGAGAATACTGACACATGAAAATGCTCTTCCACATTGATTACATTCATAGGGTTTCTCTCCAGTATGTGTTCTTATATGACTTTTAAGATAACCATTACGTGCAAATGCTTTACCACATTGATTACATTCATAGGGTTTCTCTCCAGTATGTGTTCTTATATGACTTTTAAGATGATCATTACTTGCAAATGCTTTACCACATTGATTACATTCATAGGGTTTCTCTCCAGTATGTGTTCTTATATGTCTTTTAAGATTACCATTCACTGCAAATGATTTACCACATTGATTACATTCATAGGGTTTCTCTCCAGTATGTGATCTTATATGAATTTTAAGCTGACCATTACTTACAAATGCTTTACCACATTGACTACATTCTCATAGGGTTTCTCTCTAGTATGTGTTCTTATATGACTTTTAAGCTGACCATTACTTGCAAATGCTTTACCACATTGATTACATTCATAGGGCTTCTCTCCAGTATGTTTTCTACATGATTTTTAAAAAGAACATTACTTGCAAATGCTTTACCACATTGATTACATACATATGGTTTCTCTCCAGTATGTGTTCTATGATGATAATGGAGACTGCTGACACATGAAAACGCTCTACCACATTGATTACATTCATAGGGTTTCTCTCCAGTATGTGTTCTTAAATGTCTTTTAAGATGACCATTACTTGCAAATGTTATACCACCTTGATTGCATTCATATGGTTTCTTTCCAGTATGTGTTCTTATATGACTTTTAAGATGATCATTACTTGCAAATGCTTTACCACATTGATTACATTCATAAGGTTTCTCTCCAGTATGTGTTCTTTCATGTTTTTTGAGATGATTGCATAGTAAAAAGACTTTACCACATTGATTACAGTCTTGTGTTTTCTCTCCTGTATGTGTTCTAAGTCTTTTAAAAATAGTATGTCTTACAAATGTTTTACCACATTGACTACATTCATAGGTTTTCTCTACTGTGTTGCATGCAAAGACTTCACCATACTGAATACTTCTGTATGGTTTTCCTCCAGTATAAATATTTACATGTCTTTGAAGATGTCTGTAACATACAAAGGTTTTCCACACACTCATTGCATATATTCACAGGATTCGCTCCTTATGGCTTCTTTCATTCCTGTAAAGATAATTAGCATAGGTAAAACTTTATCACATGCATGATACGAAAGAAATTAAGTACATGTATAAAATAAATTTATAACGGCCAATTGTAAACAAGAATCAGATCTTGAGTTTTACATATATAATGTTTCGCCTATGAGGTGTTGTTTTATTTTCTTTGAAGATACCTGTAATTCAGAGTAAAAAGCCTTTGTTTCATAGACCACATTTATGGCATATATTTAATGAGATTTCTCAAAGAGGTGAAAAGGACTGAACCAACTCAGAGCTTTTCCCATATTTGTGCATTTAATACTTTTTTCTATATTATAAATTATGCTTCATTGGCCAAATATACAAGTACAAATTGAAGCATTCACACATTTTCAATGTTTATGGGATTTACTTCAGTTTTTGAGTTTGTTGATATCTTTCAGATGATGTTGGAATACTGATAAATTTTAAACTTCTTTCATACTGAACAAATATCATCAGAGTGGGGACTGCTAAATACCCTACATTTCTTCTCAGAGTCCTAAGAGAAGTATGTTGCTACATTCCATATCCTAAATATACATGGCTTGCATTTAAATTATTATATATTACTTTTTTTTCTCTAGGTTTTCAAATACTAGAATATTTTGTGTAAACAAGGCTAGCTTGGTACTTGCTTTGTAGTCCAGGCTGGTCACAAACTTAAGGGATCCACCTTGATCTTTGTCATTAATGCTGGAATTAAAAGCATGGGCCACAACTACCTGTCTCAACATATTATATACTTATTAAAGTACGAATAACAAAGAAAAGCTTTCCATACTGCACTTATGCACTTTGGATTTCTTTTCCTCACAGAAATGTGTTATAGGGATTAAGGTTTTCCACAACAATCTGCTTGATACTCATAAACTGACCTTTTGCATATATGCAAAGAGTCGCAAATATATAAGTAATGCCTGATTTACTATAGACTTTCTTAGACGGTCTTGGACATATAATTATCCGCTATACCAACTTTATATTGTTTAAAATATCTGAATAATATGGAAACTTAACAGACTGGCATATCTACATCATAGATCTCCGGGTGCTAAAATTCAAAGGGTAGTATCTGTTAAGGCATTGTTTCCTTCTTTTTTACACTAAAAACTTGCAAACCACAAAATAGCTACCTTTCACTGTGATACACTGTTTGTGAGAAAATGAGAACAATCACTATACTTTAATCTCTGCTTATATTCACTGTTATTCTTCTTAATTTTTTAAAAATTTTTATGCTGTTTCTCTTCAATGAAATTTCCAGAATACATTAAAATATTTTCAGAGCCAAATTTGAATAAATTTAAACATGAAAATTTACGCTTCTCTTTCTACTAGAATTTTGACAATGTTCTTCCATGTTATGTTCATCCCAAGTATACCCTGAAACTAACAGAAAATATATGATGTGTTACTTAAATTACACAAAATTTGAGTTAATAACTTTAATGAACCTTAGAACCATGCCTCATTCACCCATTTCCCTTTTCCTCAATCAAAATTTTAGACTAGTATCAATAACCAGAAACTTATTTGGTCCCTTATTTTAAAACATGAAGAAAAATTCGGTCTTACCTATAGCAGTGAGGTTCCTATAGGTGTGGTGCATCACATCTGTGTAAAGACACTTCTAAGAAGGAGTTAGCAAAGCCCACTCCTCCTGAGTGAAATGGATGTGCACATCATCATAGGTCACTGCATCCTACAATAACCCATACATGTGTGATGAAGAAATATATTACTCACATTGTAAATGTAAACAACTTGACAATATACTCATATAAGCCTGGACCTCGCCCACTTATTTCATGGCCTGGACATTATAATGCATACACCTAATCCATTTAGAAGGAAACTGAATAGGAGATTCACGTGCACCATTTCTTGGCCCTTTAATTAGCATGTAGTACTGAAAAGAAATCCAATAAGCTGAACTATAAAGGGAGAGGCAAGATACCAGAACAACACTACTGAAAACACATCAGAAATAAATTGTACAATAGGCAGAGCCTGTCACAGAATACTGCAGGCCCTGGAAAAAAACATCCTTCTTGGTTAGATTTTCATTATGGTTAAGAGACACCATGAACCTGGGCAAAACTTACAAAGAAAACTTTTAATTGAAGTGTCACCTTAAAATCTCAGAGGTTCAGTTAATCATTATTATGGCAGGGGACAAGACAACGCACAGGCTGCTGCATTCCGTGAGGTTAGAGTCCTTACAGCATGACTCAGAGGCCACAGGGAGTTGTCTGACAAACTGGACAGTATTATGAACATAAGAAACATCAATGCCTGACCCTACAGTGATGTGCTTCTTCTAAGAGGAAAATCCACTTCAACATAACCACCTCATCTGTTGTCACTAAGAAATCACAGAGTATGGACTGACAGCTAAGAGATATTCAGAACACAAATTAGACCCTCTGAATATGGTTGCCCCAGGTGACCCGGTGTGTTTGGGGGACCCTGCCAGTGAAACTACGACCCATCCCAATTGCTTGAACTGTGTTTTTGGAGCCCACACCTATAGTGGGATACCTTGCTCAGTCTGGTGAAGATATAGTGGCTTGGTCCTTCGCTCAACTTTGTATGCCTAACTTTGTTGACTCCTGTAGGGGTCTTATCTTCTCTGACTATTGAAATGGGAAAGAAGGGAGAGAGGTTGGGGATGAACATGGGAAGGGGGATGAAACTTGGGGTTTGGTATGTAATATAAAAACAAAAATTTTAAAAGACATTAAAAACGAAAAAAATACATTATTAGAATCATGCACTCAAAGTGACTGGTTTTATTCTCATTGTTGTTTCAGTAACAAGGATTTGAAAACAAGGTCATTCCAAGTTTTTGTATGTTCAGATTGTGTTTGAGAGATATGCATTGTTTTCTTGTTACGTACCATAGTATAGGTAATCCGATACCCTGCATCTGGAGTT
>NW_026125819.1:0-141772 GCF_943737965.1 Phodopus roborovskii
TGGCCCTGGCCATGCACCTGGCACTGCACCTGGCCCCTGGCCCGCAACTGGCCCTGGCCCTCCACCTAGCCCTGGCCCTGGCCCTGCACCTGGATCTGCCCCTGCACCTGTCCCTGGCCCTGCACATGTCCTTGACCTGAGCCTGGCCCTTGCCCTGCACCTGTCCTGGACCTGCACCTGGATCTGGCCCTGGCCCTGCACTTGGCCCTGCACATGGCCTTGGCCCTGCATCTGGCCCTGACCCTGCACCTGGCCCTGGCCCTGACCCTAGCCCTCTACCTAGCCCTGGCCCTTGCCCTGCACCTGACCCTTGACCTGGCCCTGGCCCTGCACCTGGCCCTGGCCTTAGCCCTGCACCTGGCCCTGGCCCTGCACCTGGCCCTGGCCTAGACCCTGGCCCTCCACCTAGCCCTGGCCCTGGCCCTGCACCTTACACTGGACCTGGCCCTGGCCCTGTACATGGCCATGCACCTGGCCCTGGCCCTGCCTTGCACCTGGCCCTGGACATGGCCCTGCACCTGGCCATGGCTGCCCCTTCACTTGGCCATGCACCTGGCCATGCAACTGGCCCTGGATCTGGCACTGAACATGGGCCTGGTCCTGCACCTGGCCTTGGCCCTGCACCTGGAACTGAACCTGGCCCTGGCCCTGCACCTGGCCCTGGCCCTGCACCTGGCCCTGGCCCTGCACCTGGCCCTGCATATGGCCCTGCAAATGGCCCTGAACCTGGCCCTGCACCTAGCCCTGGAACTGCACCTGGCCCTGGCCATGTACCTGGCAGTGCACCAGGCCCTGGCCCTGGCCCTGAACCTGACCCTGGCCTTGGCTCTGCACCTGGCCTTGGCCCTGACCCTGGCCCTCCACCTAGCCCTGGCCCTGGCCCTGCAACTGGCCCTGGACCTGGCCCTGGCCCTGCACCTGACCTTTGGCCCTGGCCCTGCACCAGGCCCCTGAACCTGGCCCTGGCCCTACCTGTCCTTGCACCTGGCAATGGCCCTGGCCCTGCAACTGTCCCTGGCCCTGTGCCTGGCCCTGCCCCTGCACCTGGGCCTGGCGGCCCTGGCCTTAGACCTGGCCCTGCACCTGACCCTGACCCTTCACCTGGCCCTGGATGTGAACCTGGCCATGGCCTTGCCCCTGGCCATGGCCCTGAACCTGGCCCTGGCCCTGCAGCTGGACATGCACCTGGACCTGGCCTTGCCCTTGGCCCACCTGGCCCTGTTCCTGGACATGGCCCTGCCACTGGCACTGGCCCTGTACCTGGCACTGGCCCTGCAACTGGCCCTGGCACTGACCCTGCACCTGTGACCTTGGCCCTGTCCTGCAACTGGTACTTGCCCTGCACATGGCCCTGGCCTTAGACCTGGCCCAGGCCCTGCACCTGGCCCTGGACCTGGCCCTGACCCTGCACCTGGCCCTGCACCTGGCCATGCACCTGGCCCTGGCCTTGGCCCTGCACCAGGCCCTGGTCCTGCACCTGGCCCCCTGACCCACACCCTGGCCCTCCACCTAGCCCTGGCCCTGGCTCTGCACCTTACCCTGGACCTCGCCCTGTCCCTATGCCTGGTGCATGCACCTGGCCCTGGCCCTGGCCATGGCTTGCACCTGCCCTGGACATGGCCCCTGCAACTGGCACTGGCCCTGTAACTGGCACTTGCACTGCACCAAGACCTGGCCCTGAACCTGCACCTGGCCCTGGCCCTTCACCTGGCCCTGCACCTGGCTGTGCATCTGGCCCTGGATCTGGCCCCTGAACCTGGGCCTGGTCCTGAACCTGGTCTTGCCCCCTGCACCTGGCCCTGTCCGGCTGGCCTTGGCCTTGCACCTGGCCTTGGCCCTGCACCTGGACCGGAACAAGGCCCTGGACCTGCATCTGGCCCTGGCCCTGCACCTGGCCCAGGCCGTGGCCCTGCACCTGGCCCTGGCCTTGGCCCTGCACCTGGCCCTGGCCCTGACCCTAGCCCTCTACCTAGCCCTGGCCCTGCACCTGGCCCTGGCCCTGGCCCTGGCCCTGCACCTGGCCCTGCACCTGGCCCTGGCCTGCCCCGCGACTGGCCCTGGCCCAGACCCTGGCCCTCAACCTGCCCTGGCCCTGGCCCTGCACCTGCTACCCTGAACCTGGCCCTGGCTCCTCTACCTGGCCATGCACCTGGACCTGGACCTGGCCCTGGCTTGCACCTGGCCCTGGACATGTCCCTGCTACTGGCACTGGCCCTGTAACTGGCACTGGCACTGTGCACCTAGACCTGGCCCTGAACTTGCACCTGGCCCTGGCCCTTCACCTGGCCCTGCACCTGGCCATGCATCTGGCCCTGGATCTGGCCCTGAACCTGGCCTGGTCCTGCACCTGGCCTTGGCCCTGCACCTGGACCTGAACCTGGCCATGGCCCTGCACCTGGCCCTGGCCCTGCACCTGGCCCTGGCCCTGCACCTGGCCCTGGCCATGTACCTGGCAGTGCACCTGGCCCTGGCCTTGGCCCTGCACCTGACGCCCTGGTCTTGGCCCTGCACCTGGCCCTGGCCCTGACCCTGGCCCTCCACCTAGCCCTGGCACTGCCCCTGCACCTGGACCTAGACCTGGCTCTGCACCTACCCTTGTCCCTGGCCCTGAACCTGGCCCTGAACCTGGCCCTGGCCATACCTGTCCGTTCACCTGGCACTGGCCCTGGCCCTGCACCTGGATCTGGCCCAGTACCTGTCCCTGCACCTGGCCCTGGCCCTGCACCTGGCCCTGCACCTGGGCCTGGCACGGCACTTAACCTGGCCCTGCATCTGACACTGTCCCTGCACCTGGCCCTGAATGTGAACCTGGCCATGGCCCTGCCCCTGGCCCTGGCCCTGAACCTGGCCCTGGCCCTGCACCTGGACATGCACCTGGCTCTGGCCTTGGCCTTGGCCCTGCACCTGGCCCTGTTCCTGGACATGGCCCTGCCACTGGCACTGGCCCTGTACCTGGCACTGGCCCTGCAACTGGCCCTGGCACTGACCCTGCAACTGTGACCTTGGCCCTGTCCTGCAACTGGCACTTGCGCTGCACATGGCCCTGGCCTTGCACCTGGCACAGGCCCTGCACCTGGCCCTGAAACTGGAACTGGCCCTGCACCTGGCTTTGGCCCTGACACTGCTCCTGGCAGTGGCCCTGAACCAGGCCCTGCACCTGGCCCTGCATCTGTCCCTGTCCCTGCACCTGGCCCTGGTCCTGCACCTGGCCCTGGCCCTGCACCTGGCCCTGGCCTTGGCCCTGCACCTGGACCTGGCCCTGGCCCTCCACCTAGCCCTGGTATTGGCCCTGCACCTGGCACTGGACCTGCACCAGGCCCTGGCCCTGACCGTGCACCTGACCTTTGCCCTGGCCCTGCACCTTGCCCTGAAGCTGGCACTGGTCCTCCACCTGGCCCTGGCCCAGCACCTGGCCCTGGCCCTGCACCTACCCTAGCCCTGGAACTGGCCCTGATCTGGCCATGCACCTGGGCCTGTCCCAGCATCCCTGGCCCTGTCCCTCCACCTGGCCCTGAACCTGGCCCTGGCCTGCAACTCCCCCCTGGCCCTGCACCTGGCCCTAGCCCTGACCCTGGCCCTCCATCTAGCCCTGGCCCTGGCCCTGCAACTGGCCCTGGCCCTGGACCTGTACCTGGAACTGTACATTTCCCCAGGCCCTGGCCCTTGCCTTGGCCCTGCACCTGGAACTGGCCCTGGTCTTGGCCCTGCACCTGGCCCTGGCCCTGCACCTGGCCCTGGCCCAGACCCTGGCCCTCCACCTGGCCCTGGCCCAGGCCCTGGCTTGCACCTGGCCCTGGCCCTGGACATGGCACTGCAACTGTCACTGGCCCTGTAACTGGCACTGAACTGCACCTGGACCTGGCCCTGAACCTGCACCTGGCCCTTGCCCTTCACCTGGCCCTGCACCTGGCCGTGCATCTGGCCCTGGAACTGACCCTGAACCTGGGCCTGGTCCTGCACCTGGCCTTGGCCCTGCACCTGGCCATGAACCTGACCCTGGCCCTGCACCTGGCCCTGCACCTGGACCTGGCCCTGCACCTGGCCCTGCACCTGGCCCTGGCCCTCCACCTAGCCCTGGCCCTGGCCCTGCACCTGGATCTGCCCCTGCACATGTCCCTGGCCCTGCACATGTCCTTGGCCCTGAGGCTGGCCCTTGCCCTGCACCTGTCCCTGGACCTGCACCTTGATCTGGCCCTGGCCCTGCACCTGGCCCTGCACCTGACCCTGGCCTTGGATGTGAACATGGCCGTGGCCCTTGTCCTGCACATGGCCTTGGCCCTGCATCTGGCCCTGGCCCTGCACCTGACCCTGGCCTTGGACCTGCACCTGGCCCTGGCCTTGGCCCTGCACCTGGACCTGGCCCTGACCCTAGCCCTCTACCTAGCCCCTGGCGCTGGCCCTGCACCTGGCCCTGGCCCTGGACCTGGCCCTGCACCTGGCCCTGCACCTGGCCCTGCATCTGTCCCTGTCCCTGCACCTGGCCCTGGTCCTGCACCTGTCCCCGGCCCTGCACCTGGCCCTGGCCTTGGCCCTGCACCTGGCCCTGGCACTGACCCTGCACCTGACCTTGGCCCTGGCCTACAACTGGCCCTGGCCCTACACTTGGCCCTGTCTTTGCACCTGGCCCAGGCCCTGCACATGGCACTGGCCCTGCACCTAGACCTGGCCCTGAACCTGCACCTGGCCCAGGCCCTGCACCTGGCCCTGGCCCTGCACCTGGGCCAGGCGCTGGCGCTGGACCTGGCCCTGCACCTGACCCTGACCCTGCACCTGGCCCTGGATGTGAACCTGGCAGTGGCCCTGCCCCTGGCCATGGCCCTGGCCCTCGCTGGCACTGGCCCTGCACCTGATCCTGACCCTGCACCTGGCCCTGGAGGAGAACCTGACCTGGCCCTGCCCCTGGCCATGGCCTTGACCCTGCACCCCTGACCTTGGCCCTGGCCCTGCACCTGACATTGGCCCTGGCCCTGCACCTGGCCAAGCCCTGCACCTGTACCTGGCCATGGCCCTGCACCTGTTTCTGGCCCTGTACCTGTCCCTGGCCCTGCAGCAGGCCATGGACCTGCACCTGGCCCTGCACCTGTCCCTGGCCCTGTCCCCGCACCTGTTTCTGCCCCTGCACCTGTACCTGGCCCTGCAGCTGGGCATGGACCTGCACCTGGCCCTGCACCTGGACGTGGCCCTGGCCCTGCACCTGGCCCTGGCCCTGCACCTGGCCCTGGCCCTGGCCCTGCACCTGGCCCTGGCATTGACCCTGCACCTGACCTTGGCCCTGGCCTGCAACTGGCCCTGGCCCTACACTTGGCCCTGGCCTTCCACCTGGCCCAGGCCCTGCACGTGGCACTGGCCCTGCACCTAGACCTGGCCCTAAACCTGCACCTGGCCCTGCACCTGGCCCAGGCCCTGCACCTGGCCCGGGAACTGGCACTGGCCCTGCACCTGGCTTTGGCCCTGACACAGCACCTGGCAGTGGCCCTGAACCCGGCCCTGGCCCTGCACCTGGACATGCACCTGGCCCAGGCCTTGGCCTTGGACCTGCACCTGGCCCTGGTCCTGGATATGGCCCTGCAACTGGCACTGGCCCTGCACCTGATCCTGAGAGTGCACCTGGCCCTGGATGAGAACATGACCATGGCCCTGCCCCTGGCCATGGCCCTGATCCTGCACCTGACCTTGGCCCTGGCCCTGGACCTGACCTTGGCCCTAGCCCTGCACCTGGCCCAGGCCCTGTACCTGTCGCTGGCCCTGGCCCTGCTCCTGTTTCTGGCCCTGTACCTGTCCCTAGCACTGCACCTGGCCCTGGCCCTGCACCTGGCCCTGGCCCTGCACCTGGACCTGGCTCTGCACCTGGGCCTGGCCCTGCACCTGACCCTGACCCTGCACCTGGCCCTGGATGTGAACCTGGCCGTGGCCCTGCCCCTGGCCATGGCCCTGAACCTGGCCCTGGCCCTGCACCTGGACATGCACCTGGCCCTGGCCTTGGCATTGGCCGTGCACCCGGCCCTGGTCCTGGATATGGCCCTGCCACTGGCACTGGCCCTGTACCTGGCACTGGCCCTGCAACTGGCCCTGGCACTGACCCTGCACCTGTAACCTTGGCCCAGGCCCTGCACCTGGCCCTGAAACTGGCACTGGCCCTGCACCTGGCTTTGGCCCTGACACTGCACCTTGCAGTAGCCCTGAACCAGGCCCTGCACCTGGCCCTGCATCTGTCCCTGTCCCTGCACCTGGCCCTGGTCCTGCACCTGGCCCTGGCCTTCCCCTGCACCTGGACCTGGCCCTGACCCTCCACCTAGCCCTGGTATTGGCCCTGCACCTGGCACTGGACCTGCACCAGGCCCTGGCCCTGACAATGCACCTGACCTTGGCCCTGGCCCTGCACCTGGCGCTGAACCTGGCACTGGTCCTCCACCTGGCCCTGGCCCTGCACCTGGCCCTGCACCTACCCTGGCCCTGGAACTGGCCCTGAATCTGGCCATGCACCTGGGCCTGTCCCTGCACCTGGCCCTGTCCCTGCACCTGGCCCTGAACCTGGCCCTGGCCATGCAGCAGGCCATGGACCTGCACCTGGCCCTGCACCTGTCCCTGGCCCTGCACCTGTTTCTGGCCCTGCACCTGTACCTGGACCTGCAGCTGTGCATGGACCTGCACCTGGACCTGCACCTGGCCCTGGCCCTCCACCTAGCCCTGGCCCTGGCCCTGCACCTGGATCTGCCCCTGCACCTGTCCCTGGCCCTGCACATGTCCTTGGCCCTGAGGCTGGCCCTTGCCCTGCACCTGTCCCTGGACCTGCACCTTGATCTGGCCGTGGCCCTGGCCCTGCACCTGGCCCTGCACCTGACCCTGGCCTTGGATGTGAACATGGCCGTGGCCCTGCCCCTGGCCCTGCACATGGCCTTGGCCCTGCATCTGGCCCTGGCCCTGCACCTGGCCCTGGCCTGGCCCTGCACCTGGCCCTGGCCTTGGCCCTGCACCTGGACCTGGCCCTGACCCTAGGTCTCTACCTAGCCCTGGCCCTGGCCCTGCACCTGGCCCTGGACCTGGCCCTGGCCCTGCACCTGGCCCTGCACCTGTCCCTGGCCTTGGCCCTGGCCTTGGCCCTGCACCAGGGCCTGGTCCTGCACCTGGCCCTGGCCCACACCCTGGCCCTCCACCTAGCCCTGGCCCTGGCCCTGCACCTTACCCTGGACCTGGCCCCTGGCCCTGTGCCTGGCCATGCACCTGGCCCTGGCCCTGGCTTGCACCTGGCCCTGGACATGGCCCTGCAACTGGCACTGGCCCTGTAACTGGCACTCCTGGCACTGCACCAAGACCTGGCCCTGAACCTGCACCTGGCCCTGGCCCTTCACCTGGCCCTGCACCTGGCTGTGCATCTGGCCCTGGATCTGGCCCTGAACCTGGGCCCTGGTCCTGCACCTGGCCTTGGCCCTGCACCTGGCCTTGTCCGTGGCCTTGGCCTTGCACCTGGCCTTGGCCCTGCACCTGGACCAGAACCAGGCCCTGGACCTGCATCTGGCCCTGGCCCTGCACCTGGCCCTGCCCTGCACCTGGCCCTGGCCCTGCACCTGGACATGCACCTGGCCCTGGCCTTGGCCTTGGCCGTGCACCTGGCCCTGGTCCTGGATATGGCCCTGCCACTGGCACTGGCCCTGTACCTGGCCCTGGCCCTGCAACTGGCTTTGGCCCTGACACTGCACCTTGCAGTGGCCCTGAACCAGGCCCTGCACCTGGACCTTTGCCCCTGTCCCTGCACCTGGCCCTGGTCCTGCACCTGGCCCTGGCCTTGGCCCTGCACCTGGACCTGGCCCTGACCCTCCACCTAGCCCTGGTATTGGCCCTGCACCTGGCACTTGTCCTGCACCAGGCCCTGGCCCTGCACCTGGACCTGGATATGCACCTGGGCCTGTCCCTGCACCTGGCCCTGTCCCTGCACCTGGCCCTGAACCTGGCCCTGGCCCTGCAGCAGGCCATGGACCTGCACCTTGCCCTGCACCTGGCCCTGGCCATGCACCTGTTTCTGGGACTGCACCTGTACCCTGGACCTGCAGCTGGGCATGGACCTGCCCCTGGCCCTGCACCTGGCCCTGGCCCTCCACCCAGCCGTGGCCCTGGCCCTGCACCTGGATCTGCCCCTGCACCTGTCCCTGGCCCTGCACATGTCCTTGGCCCTGAGGCTGGCCCTTGCCCTGCACCTGTCCCTGGACCTGCACCTTGATCTGGCCCTGGCCCTGCACCTGGCCCTGCACCTGACCCTGGCCTTGGATGTGAACATGGCCTGGCCCTGCCCCTGTCCCTGCACATGGCCTTGGCCCTGCATCTGGCCCTGGCCCTGCACCTGGCCCTGGCCGTGGCCCTGCACCTGGCCCTGGCCTTGGCCCTGCACCTGGACCTGGCCCTGACCCTAGCCCTCTACCTAGCCTGGCCCTGGCCCTGCACCTGGCCCTGGACCTGGCCCTGCACCTGGCCCTGCACCTGGCCCTGGCCTTGGCCCTGGCCTGCAACTGGCCCTGGCCCTACACTTGGCCCTGGCCCTGCACCTGGCCCTGGCCCTGGCCCTGGCCCTGGCCCTGGACCTGACCCGGGCCATGGCCCTGCACCTGGCCTTGCACCTGACTCCCTGGCCCTGGCCCTGCACCTGTTTCTGGCCCTGTACCTGTCCTTGGCCCTGCAGCTGGCCATGGACCTGCACCTGGCCCTGAACATGTCCCTGGCCCTGGACCTGTACCTGCTTCTGGCCCTACACCTGTCCCTGGCCCTGCAGCTGGGCATGGACCTGCACCTGGCCCTGCACCTGGACCTGGCCCTGGCCATGCACCTGGCACTGCACCTGGCCCTGGCCCTGCAACTGGCCCTGGCCCTCCACCTAGCCCTGGCCCTGGCCCTGCACCTGGATCTGCCCCTGCACCGTCCCGCCCTGCACATGTCCTTGGACCTGAGCCTGGCCCTTGCCCTGCACCTGTCCTGGACCTGCACCTGGATCTGGCCCTGGCCCTGCACTTGGCCCTGCACATGGCCTTGGCCCTGCATCTGGCCCTGACCCTGCACCTGGCCCTGGCCCTGACCCTAGCCCTCTACCTAGCCCTGGCCCTTGCCCTGCACCTGACCCTTGACCTGGCCCTGGCCCTGCACCTGGCCCTGGCCTTAGCCCTGCACCTGGCCCTGGCCCTGCACCTGGCCCTGGCCTAGACCCTGGCCCTCCACCTAGCCCTGGCCCTGGCCCTGCACCTTACACTGGACCTGGCCCTGGCCCTGTACATGGCCATGCACCTGGCCCTGGCCCTGCCTTGCACCTGGCCCTGGACATGGCCCTGCACCTGGCCATGGCCCTTCACTTGGCCATGCACCTAGCCATGCAACTGGCCCTGGATCTGGCACTGAACATGGGCCTGGTCCTGCACCTGCCTCCTCCCCTGCACCTGGAACTGAACCTGGCCCTGGCCCTGCACCTGGCCCTGGCCCTGCACCTGGCCCTGGCCCTGCACCTGGCCCTGGCCCTGCACCTGGCCCTGGCCCTGCACCTGGCCCTGCACCTGGCCCTGCAAATGGCCCTGAACCTGGCCCTGCTCCTAGCCCTGGAACTGCACCTGGCCCTGGCCATGTACCTGGCAGTGCACCAGGCCCTGGCCCTGGCCCTGCACCTGACCCTGGCCTTGGCTCTGCACCTGGCCTTGGCCCTGACCCTGGCCCTCCACCTAGCCCTGGCCCTGGCCCTGCAACTGGCCCTGGCCCTGGCCCTGGCCCTGCACCTGACCTTGGCCCTGGCCCTGCACCAGGCCCTGAACCTGGCCCTGGCCCTACCTGTCCTTGCACCTGGCAATGGCCCTGGCCCTGCAACTGTCCCTGGCCCTGCAACTGTCCCTGGCCCTGTACCTGGCCCTGGCCCTGCACCTGGGCCTGGCCCTGGCACTAGACCTGGCCCTGCACCTGACCCTGACCCTTCACCTGGCCCTGGATGTGAACCTGGCCATGGCCTTGCCCCTGGCCATGGCCCTGAACCTGGCCCTGGCCCTGCAGCTGGACATGCACCTGGACCTGGCCTTGCCCTTGGCCCTGCACCTGGCCCTGTTCCTGGACATGGCCCTGCCACTGGCACTGGCCCTGTACCTGGCACTGGCCCTGCAACTGGCCCTGGCACTGACCCTGCACCTGTGACCTTGGCCCTGTCCTGCAACTGGTACTTGCCCTGCACATGGCCCTGGCCTTAGACCTGGCCCAGGCCCTGCACCTGGCCCTGGACCTGGCCCTGACCCTGCACCTGGCCCTGCACCTGGCCATGCACCTGGCCCTGGCCTTGGCCCTGCACCAGGCCCTGGTCCTGCACCTGGCCCTGACCCACACCCTGGCCCTCCACCTAGCCCTGGCCCTGGCTCTGCACCTTACCCTGGACCTCGCCCTGTCCCTGTGCCTGGTCATGCACCTGGCCCTGGCCATGGCTTGCACCTGGCCCTGGACATGGCCCTGCAACTGGCACTGGCCCTGTAACTGGCACTTGCACTGCACCAAGACCTGGCCCTGAACCTGCACCTGGCCCTGGCCCTTCACCTGGCCCTGCACCTGGCTGTGCATCTGGCCCTGGATCTGGCCCTGAACCTGGGCCTGGTCCTGAACCTGGTCTTGCCCCTGCACCTGGCCCTGTCCGTGGCCTTGGCCTTGCACCTGGCCTTGGCCCTGCACCTGGACCGAACAAGGCCCTGGACCTGCATCTGGCCCTGGCCCTGCACCTGGCCCAGGCCGTGGCCCTGCACCTGGCCCTGGCCTTGGCCCTGCACCTGGCCCTGGCCCTGACCCTAGCCCTCTACCTAGCCCTGGCCCTGCACCTGGCCCTGGCCCTGGCCCTGGCCCTGCACCTGGCCCTGCACCTGGCCCTGGCCTGGCCCTGCAACTGGCCCTGGCCCAGACCCTGGCCCTCAACCTAGCCCTGGCCCTGGCCCTGCACCTTACCCTGAACCTGGCCCTGGCCCTCTACCTGGCCATGCACCTGGACCTGGCCCTGGCCCTGGCTTGCACCTGGCCCTGGACATGTCCCTGCTACTGGCACTGGCCCTGTAACTGGCACTGGCACTGTACCTAGACCTGGCCCTGAACTTGCACCTGGCCCTGGCCCTTCACCTGGCCCTGCACCTGGCCATGCATCTGGCCCTGGATCTGGCCCTGAACCTGGGCCTGGTCCTGCACCTGGCCTTGGCCCTGCACCTGGACCTGAACCTGGCCATGGCCCTGCACCTGGCCCTGGCCCTGCACCTGGCCCTGGCCCTGCACCTGGCCCTGGCCATGTACCTGGCAGTGCACCTGGCCCTGGCCTTGGCCCTGCACCTGACCCTGGTCTTGGCCCTGCACCTGGCCCTGGCCCTGACCCTGGCCCTCCACCTAGCCCTGGCACTGCCCCTGCACCTGGACCTAGACCTGGCTCTGCACCTGACCTTGTCCCTGGCCCTGAACCTGGCCCTGAACCTGGCCCTGGCCATACCTGTCCGTTCACCTGGCACTGGCCCTGGCCCTGCACCTGGATCTGGCCCAGTACCTGTCCCTGCACCTGGCCCTGGCCCTGCACCTGGCCCTGCACCTGGGCCTGGCACGGCACTTAACCTGGCCCTGCATCTGACACTGTCCCTGCACCTGGCCCTGAATGTGAACCTGGCCATGGCCCTGCCCCTGGCCATGGCCCTGAACCTGGCCCTGGCCCTGCACCTGGACATGCACCTGGCTCTGGCCTTGGCCTTGGCCCTGCACCTGGCCCTGTTCCTGGACATGGCCCTGCCACTGGCACTGGCCCTGTACCTGGCACTGGCCCTGCAACTGGCCCTGGCACTGACCCTGCAACTGTGACCTTGGCCCTGTCCTGCAACTGGCACTTGCGCTGCACATGGCCCTGGCCTTGCACCTGGCACAGGCCCTGCACCTGGCCCCTGAAACTGGAACTGGCCCTGCACCTGGCTTTGGCCCTGACACTGCCCCTGGCAGTGGCCCTGAACCAGGCCCTGCACCTGGCCCTGCATCTGTCCCTGTCCCTGCACCTGGCCCTGGTCCTGCACCTGGCCCTGGCCCTGCACCTGGCCCTGGCCTTGGCCCTGCACCTGGACCTGGCCCTGGCCCTCCACCTAGCCCTGGTATTGGCCCTGCACCTGGCACTGGACCTGCACCAGGCCCTGGCCCTGACCGTGCACCTGACCTTTGCCCTGGCCCTGCACCTTGCCCTGAAGCTGGCACTGGTCCTCCACCTGGCCCTGGCCCAGCACCTGGCCCTGGCCCTGCACCTACCCTAGCCCTGGAACTGGCCCTGAATCTGGCCATGCACCTGGGCCTGTCCCAGCACCTGGCCCTGTCCCTCCACCTGGCCCTGAACCTGGCCCTGGCCCTGCAACTCTCCCTGGTCCTGCACCTGGCCCTAGCCCTGACCCTCCATCTAGCCCTGGCCCTGGCCCTGCACCTGGCCCTGGCCCTGGCCCTGGCCCTGCACCTGGCCCTGCACCTGGCCCTGGCCTGGCCCTGCAACTGGCCCTGGCCCAGACCCTGGCCCTCAACCTAGCCCTGGCCCTGGCCCTGCACCTTACCCTGAACCTGGCCCTGGCCCTCTACCTGGCCATGCACCTGGACCTGGCCCTGGCCCTGGCTTGCACCTGGCCCTGGACATGTCCCTGCTACTGGCACTGGCCCTGTAACTGGCACTGGCACTGTACCTAGACCTGGCCCTGAACTTGCACCTGGCCCTGGCCCTTCACCTGGCCCTGCACCTGGCCATGCATCTGGCCCTGGATCTGGCCCTGAACCTGGGCCTGGCCCTGCACCTGGCCTTGGCCCTGCACCTGGACCTGAACCTGGCCATGGCCCTGCACCTGGCCCTGGCCCTGCACCTGGCCCTGGCCCTGCACCTGGCCCTGGCCATGTACCTGGCAGTGCACCTGGCCCTGGCCTTGGCCCTGCACCTGACCCTGGTCTTGGCCCTGCACCTGGCCCTGGCCCTGACCCTGGCCCTCCACCTAGCCCTGGCACTGCCCCTGCACCTGGACCTAGACCTGGCTCTGCACCTGACCTTGTCCCTGGCCCTGAACCTGGCCCTGAACCTGGCCCTGGCCATACCTGTCCCTACACCTGGCACTGGCCCTGGCCCTGCACCTGGATCTGGCCCAGTACCTGTCCCTGCACCTGGCCCTGGCCCTGCACTTGGCCCTGCACCTGGGCCTGGCACGGCACTTAACCTGGCCCTGCATCTGACACTGTCCCTGCACCTGGCCCTGAATGTGAACCTGGCCATGGCCCTGCCCCTGGCCATGGCCCTGAACCTGGCCCTGGCCCTGCACCTGGACATGCACCTGGCTCTGGCCTTGGCCTTGGCCCTGCACCTGGCCCTGTTCCTGGACATGGCCCTGCCACTGGCACTGGCCCTGTACCTGGCACTGGCCCTGCAACTGGCCCTGGCACTGACCCTGCAACTGTGACCTTGGCCCTGTCCTGCAACTGGCACTTGCCCTGCACATGGCCCTGGCCTTGCACCTGGCCCTGTCCCTGCACCTGGCCCTGAAACTGGAACTGGCCCTGCACCTGGCTTTGGCCCTGACACTGCCCCCTGGCAGTGGCCCTGAACCAGGCCCTGCACCTGGCCCTGCATCTGTCCCTGTCCCTGCACCTGGCCCTGGTCCTGCACCTGGCCCTGGCCCTGCACCTGGCCCTGGCCTTGGCCCTGCACCTGGACCTGGCCCTGGCCCTCCACCTAGCCCTGGTATTGGCCCTGCACCTGGCACTGGACCTGCACCAGGCCCTGGCCCTGACCGTGCACCTGACCTTTGCCCTGGCCCTGCACCTTGCCCTGAAGCTGGCACTGGTCCTCCACCTGGCCCTGGCCCAGCACCTGGCCCTGGCCCTGCACCTACCCTAGCCCTGGAACTGGCCCTGAATCTGGCCATGCACCTGGGCCTGTCCCAGCACCTGGCCCTGGCCCTCCACCTGGCCCTGAACCTGGCCCTGGCCCTGCAACCTCCCTGGTCCTGCACCTGGCCCTAGCCCTGACCCTGGCCCTCCATCTAGCCCTGGCCCTGGCCCTGCAACTGGCCCTGGCCCTGGACCTGTACCTGGAACTGTACATTTCCCAGGCCCTGGCCCTTGCCTTGGCCCTGCACCTGGAACTGGCCCTGGTCTTGGCCCTGCACCTGGCCCTGGCCCTGCACCTGGCCCTGGCCCAGACCCTGGCCCTCCACCTGGCCCTGGCCCAGGCCCTGGCTTGCACCTGGCCCTGGCCCTGGACATGGCACTGCAACTGTCACTGGCCCTGTAACTGGCACTGAACTGCACCTGGACCTGGCCCTGAATCTGCACCTGGCCCTTGCCCTTCACCTGGCCCTGCACCTGGCCGTGCATCTGGCCCTGGAACTGACCCTGAACCTGGGCCTGGTCCTGCACCTGGCCTTGGCCCTGCACCTGGCCATGAACCTGACCCTGGCCCTGCACCTGGCCCTGCACCTGGACCTGGCCCTGCACCTGGCCCTGCACCTGGCCCTGGCCCTCCACCTAGCCCTGGCCCTGGCCCTGCACCTGGATCTGCCCCTGCACATGTCCCTGGCCCTGCACATGTCCTTGGCCCTGAGGCTGGCCCTTGCCCTGCACCTGTCCCTGGACCTGCACCTTGATCTGGCCCTGGCCCTGCACCTGGCCCTGCACCTGACCCTGGCCTTGGATGTGAACATGGCCGTGGCCCTGCCCCTGGCCCTGCACATGGCCTTGGCCCTGCATCTGGCCCTGGCCCTGCACCTGGCCCTGGCCTTGGCTCTGCACCTGGCCCTGGCCTTGGCCCTGCACCTGGACCTGGCCCTGACCCTAGCCCTCTACCTAGCCCTGGCGCTGGCCCTGCACCTGGCCCTGGCCCTGGCCCTGGCCCTGCACCTGGCCCTGCACCTGGCCCTGCATCTGTCCCTGTCCCTGCACCTGGCCCTGGTCCTGCACCTGTCCCCGGCCCTGCACCTGGCCCTGGCCTTGGCCTTGCACCTGGACCTGGCCCTGACCCTCCACCTAGCCCTGGTATTGGCCCTGCACCTGGCACTGGACCTGTACCAGGCCCTGGCCCTGACAATGCACCTGACCTTGGCCCTGGCCCTGCACCTGGCCCTGAACCTGGCACTGGTCCTCCACCTGGCCCTGGCCCTGCACCTGGCCCTGTACCTACCCTGGCCCTGGAACTGGCCCTGAATCTGGCCATGCACCTGGGCCTGTCCCTGCACCTGGCCCTGTCCCTGCACCTGGCCCTGAACCTGGCCCTGGCCCTGCAACTGTCCCTGGCCCTGCACCTGGCCCTAGCCCTGACCCTCCATCTAGCCCTGGCCCTGGCCCTGCAACTGGCCCTGGCCCTTGCCCTGTACCTGGAACTGCACCTTGCCCAGGTTCTTGCCCTTGCCTTGGCCCTGCACCTGGCCCTGGCCCTGGCCTTGGCCCTGCACCTGGCCCCTGACCCTGTACCTGCCCCCTGGCCCAGAACCTGGACCTCCACCTAGCCCTGGCCCTGGCCCTGCACCTTACACTGGACCTGGCCCTGGCCCTGTACCTGGCCATGCACCTGGCGCTGGCCCTGGCTTGCACCTGGCCCTGGCCTTGGCCCTGCACCAGACCCTGGCATTGGCCCTGCACCTGGCCCTGACCCTGGCCCTCCACATAGCCCTAGCCCTGGCCCTGCAACTGGCCCTGGACCTGGCCCTGGCCCTGCACCTGACCTTGGCCCTGGCCCTGCACCAGGCCCTGAACCTGGCCCTGGCCCTACCTGTCCGTGCACCTGGCACTGGCCCTGGCCCTGCACCTGGATCTGGCCCAGTACCTGTCCCTGGCCCTGCACCTGGCCCTGGCCCTCCACCTAGCCCTGGCCCTGGCCCTGCACTACACTGGACCTGGCCCTGGCCCTGTACCTGGCCATGCACCTGGCCCTGGCCCTGGCTTGCACCTGGCCCTGGCCTTGGCCCTGCACCAGACCCTGGCATTGGCCCTGCACCTGGCCCTGACCCTGGCCCTCCACATAGCCCTAGCCCTGGCCCTGCAACTGGCCCTGGACCTGGCCCTGGCCCTGCACCTGACCTTGGCCCTGGCCCTGCACCAGGCCCTGAACCTGGCCCTGGCCCTACCTGTCCGTGCACCTGGCACTGGCCCTGGCCCTGCACCTGGATCTGGCCCAGTACCTGTCCCTGGCCCTGCACCTGGCCCTGGCCCTGCACCTGGCCCTGAATGTGAACCTGGCCATGGCCCTGCCCCTGGCCATGGCCCTGAACCTGGCCCTGGCCCTGCACCTGGACATGTACCTGGCTCTGGCCTTGGCCTTGGCCCTGCACCTGGCCCTGTTCCTGGACATGGCCCTGCCACTGGCACTGGCCCTGTACCTGGCACTGGCCCTGCAACTGGCCCTGGCACTGACCCTGCACCTGTGACCTTGGCCCTGTCCTGCAACTGGCACTTGCCCTGCACATGGCCCTGGCCTTGCACCTGGCCCTGTCCCTGCACCTGGCCCTGAAACTGGAACTGGCCCTGCACCTGGCTTTGGCCCTGACCTGCCCCTGGTAGTGGCCCTGAACCAGGCCCTGCACCTGGCCCTGCATCTGCCCTGTCCCTGCACCTGGCCCTGGTCCTGCACCTGTCCCCGGCCCTGCACCTGGCCCTGACCTTGGCCTTGCACCTGGACCTGGCCCTAGCCCCTCCACCTAGCCCTGGTATTGGCCCTGCACCTGGCACTGGACCTGCACCAGGCCCTGGCCCTGACCATGCACCTGGCCCTGAACCTGGCCCTGGCCCTGCAACTGTCCCTGGCCCTGCACCTGGCCCTGGCCCTGACCCTCCATCTAGCCCTGGCCCTGGCCCTGCACCTGGCCCTGGCCCTGGCCCTGGCCCTGCACCTGGCCCGGTACCTGGCCCTGACCTGGCCCTGCACCTGGCCCTGGCCCAGACCCTGGCCCTCCACCTAGCCCTGGCCCTGGCACTGCACCTTACCCTGGACCTGGCCCTGGCCCTCTACCTGGCCATGCACCTGGACCTGGCCCTGGCCCTGGCTTGCACCTGGCCCTGGACATGGCCCTGCAACAGGCACTGGCCCTGTAACTGGCACTGGCACTGTACCTAGACCTGGCCCTGAACCTGCACCTGGCCATGGCCTTTCACCTGGCCCTGCACCTGGCCATGCATCTGGCCCTGGATCTTGCCCTGAACCTGGGCCTGGTCCTGCACCTGGCCTTGGCCCTGCACCTGGACCTGAACCTGGCCATGGCCCTGCACCTGGCCCTGGCCCTGCACCTGGCCCTGGCCCTGCACCTGGCCCTGCACATGGCCCTGTACCTGGCCCTGCACCTGGCACTGAACCTGGCCCGCACCTGCCCTGGACCTGCACCTGGCCCTGGCCATGTACCTGGCAGTGCACCTGGACCTGGCCTTGGCCCTGCACCTGACCACTGCCTTGGCCCTGCACCTGGCCCTGGCCCTGACCCTGGCCCTCCACCTAGCCCTGGCCCTGCACCTGGACCTAGACCTGGCTCTGCACCTGACCTTGGCCCTGGCCCTGCACCAGGCCCTGAACCTGGCCCTGGCCCTACCTGTCCGTGCACCTGGCACTGGCCCTGGCCCTGCACATGGATCTGGCCCAGTACCTGTCCCTGGCCCTGCACCTGGCCCTGGCCCTGCACCTGGCCCTGACCCTGCACCTGGACCTGGCCCTGGCGCTGGACCTGGCCCTGCACCTGGCCCTGACCCTGCACCTGGCCCTACATGTGAACCTGGCCCTGGCCCTGTACCTGGACATGCACCTGGCCCTGGCCTTGGCCATTGCCCTGCACCTGGCCCTGGTCCTGGATATGGCCATGCCACGGGCACTGGCCCTGTACCTGGCACTGGCCCTGCAACTGGCCCTGGCAACTGACCCTGCACCTGTAACCTTGGCCACAGGCCCTTCACCAGGCCCTGAAACTGGCACTGGCCCTGCACCTGGCTTTGGCCCTGACACTGCACCTTGCAGTGGCCCTGAACCAGGCCCTGCACTTGGCCCTGCATCTGTCCCTGTCCCTGCACCTGGCCCTGGTCCGCACCTGGCCCCGGCCCTGCACCTGGCCCTGGCCTTGGCCTTGCACCTGGACCTGGCCCTGACCCTCCACCTAGCCCTGGTATTGGCCCTGCACCTGGCACTGGACCTGCACCAGTCCCTGGCCCTGACCCTGCACCTGACCTTGGCCCTGGCCCTGCACCTGGCCCTGAACCTGGCACTGGTCCTCCACCTGGCCCTGGCCCTGCACCTGGCCCTGCACCTACCCTGGCCCTGGAACTGGCCCTGAATCTGGCCATGCACCTGGGCCTGTCCCTGCACCTGGCCCTGTCCCTGCACCTGGCCCTGAACCTGGCCCTGGCCCTGCAACTGTCCCTGGCCCTGCACCTGGCCCTGGCCCTGCACCTGGCCCTGGCCCTGCACCTGGCCCGAAACTGGCCCTGCTCCTAGCCCTGGAACTGCACCTGGCCCTGGCCATGTACCTGGCAGTGCACCAGGCCCTGGCCCTGGCCCTGCACCTGACCCTGGCCTTGGCCCTGCACCTGGCCTTGGCCCTGACCCTGGCCCTCCACCTAGCCCTGGCCCTGGCCCTGCAACTGGCCCTGGCCCTGGCCCTGGCCCTGCACCTGACCTTGGCCCTGGCCCTGCACCAGGCCCTGAACCTGGCCCTGGCCCTACCTGTCCTTGCACCTGGCAATGGCCCTGGCCCTGCAACTGTCCCTGGCCCTGTACCTGGCCCTGGCACTGCACCTGGGCCTGGCCCTGGCACTAGACCTGGCCCTGCACCTGACCCTGACCCTCACCTGGCCCTGGTGAACCTGGCCATGGCCTTGCCCCTGGCCATGGCCCTGAACCTGGCCCTGGCCCTGCAGCTGGACATGCACCTGGACCTGGCCTTGCCCTGGCCCTGCACCTGGCCCTGTCCCTGGACATGGCCCTGCCACTGGCACTGGCCCTGTACCTGGCACTGGCCCTGCAACTGGCCCTGGCACTGACCCTGCACCTGTGACCTTGGCCCTGTCCTGCAACTGGTACTTGCCCTGCACATGGCCCTGGCCTTAGACCTGGCCCAGGCCCTGCAACTGGCCCTGGACCTGGCCCTGTCCCTGCACCTGGCCCTGCACCTGGCCATGCACCTGGCCCTGGCCTTGGCCCTGCACCAGGCCCTGGCCCTGCACCTGGCCCTGACCCACACCCTGGCCCTCCACCTAGCCCTGGCCCTGGCTCTGCACCTTACCCTGGACCTCGCCCTGTCCCTGTGCCTGGTCATGCACCTGGCCCTGGCCCTGGCCCTGCACCTGGATCTGCCCCTGCACATGTCCCTGGCCCTGCACATGTCCTTGGCCCTGAGGCTGGCCCTTGCCCTGCACCTGTCCCTGGACCTGCACCTTGATCTGGCCCTGGCCCTGCACCTGGCCCTGCACCTGACCCTGGCCTTGGATGTGAACATGGCCGTGGCCCTGCCCCTGGCCCTGCACATGGCCTTGGCCCGCATCTGGCCCTGGCCCTGCACCTGGCCCTGGCCTTGGCTCTGCACCTGGCCCTGGCCTTGGCCCTGCACCTGGACCTGGCCCTGACCCTAGCCCTCTACCTAGCCCTGGCGCTGGCCCTGCACCTGGCCCTGGCCCTGGCCCTGGCCCTGCACCTGGCCCTGCACCTGGCCCTGCATCTGTCCCTGTCCCTGCACCTGGCCCTGGTCCTGCACCTGTCCCCCGGCCCTGCACCTGGCCCTGGCCTTGGCCTTGCACCTGGACCTGGCCCTGACCCTCCACCTAGCCCTGGTATTGGCCCTGCACCTGGCACTGGACCTGCACCAGGCCCTGGCCCTGACAATGCACCTGACCTTGGCCCTGGCCCTGCACCTGGCCCTGAACCTGGCACTGGTCCTCCACCTGGCCCTGGCCCTGCACCTGGCCCTGTACCTACCCTGGCCCTGGAACTGGCCCTGAATCTGGCCATGCACCTGGGCCTGTCCCTGCACCTGGCCCTGTCCCTGCACCTGGCCCTGAACCTGGCCCTGGCCCTGCAACTGTCCCTGGCCCTGCACCTGGCCCTAGCCCTGACCCTCCATCTAGCCCTGGCCCTGGCCCTGCAACTGGCCCTGGCCCTTGCCCTGTACCTGGAACTGCACCTTGCCCAGGTTCTTGCCCTTGCCTTGGCCATGCACCTGTTTCTGGCCCTGGCCTTGGCCCTGCACCTGGCCCTGACCCTGTACCTGCCCCTGGCCCAGAACCTGGCCCTCCACCTAGCCCTGGCCCTGGCCCTGCACCTTACACTGGACCTGGCCCTGGCCCTGTACCTGGCCATGCACCTGGCGCTGGCCCTGGCTTGCACCTGGCCCTGGCCTTGGCCCTGCACCAGACCCTGGCATTGGCCCTGCACCTGGCCCTGACCCTGGCCCTCCACATAGCCCTAGCCCTGGCCCTGCAAC
Source organism: Phodopus roborovskii (assembly GCF_943737965.1). Classification (NCBI taxonomy): domain Eukaryota; kingdom Metazoa; phylum Chordata; class Mammalia; order Rodentia; family Cricetidae; genus Phodopus; species Phodopus roborovskii. Next base: position 20,424 of record NW_026125819.1, read on the forward strand.
TGGCCCTGGACCTGGCCCTGGCCCTGCACCTGACCTTGGCCCTGGCCCTGCACCAGGCCCTGAACCTGGCCCTGGCCCTACCTGTCCGTGCACCTGGCACTGGCCCTGGCCCTGCACCTGGATCTGGCCCAGTACCTGTCCCTGGCCCTGCACCTGGCCCTGGCCCTCCACCTAGCCCTGGCCCTGGCCCTGCACCTTACACTGGACCTGGCCCTGGCCCTGTACCTGGCCATGCACCTGGCCCTGGCCCTGGCTTGCACCTGGCCCTGGCCTTGGCCCTGCACCAGACCCTGGCATTGGCCCTGCACCTGGCCCTGACCCTGGCCCTCCACATAGCCCTAGCCCTGGCCCTGCAACTGGCCCTGGACCTGGCCCTGGCCCTGCACCTGACCTTGGCCCTGGCCCTGCACCAGGCCCTGAACCTGGCCCTGGCCCTACCTGTCCGTGCACCTGGCACTGGCCCTGGCCCTGCACCTGGATCTGGCCCAGTACCTGTCCCTGGCCCTGCACCTGGCCCTGGCCCTGCACCTGGCCCTGAATGTGAACCTGGCCATGGCCCTGCCCCTGGCCATGGCCCTGAACCTGGCCCTGGCCCTGCACCTGGACATGTACCTGGCTCTGGCCTTGGCCTTGGCCCTGCACCTGGCCCTGTTCCTGGACATGGCCCTGCCACTGGCACTGGCCCTGTACCTGGCACTGGCCCTGCAACTGGCCCTGGCACTGACCCTGCACCTGTGACCTTGGCCCTGTCCTGCAACTGGCACTTGCCCTGCACATGGCCCTGGCCTTGCACCTGGCCCTGTCCCTGCACCTGGCCCTGAAACTGGAACTGGCCCTGCACCTGGCTTTGGCCCTGACACTGCCCCTGGTAGTGGCCCTGAACCAGGCCCTGCACCTGGCCCTGCATCTGTCCTGTCCCTGCACCTGGCCCTGGTCCTGCACCTGTCCCCGGCCCTGCACCTGGCCCTGACCTTGGCCTTGCACCTGGACCTGGCCCTAGCCCTCCACCTAGCCCTGGTATTGGCCCTGCACCTGGCACTGGACCTGCACCAGGCCCTGGCCCTGACCATGCACCTGGCCCTGAACCTGGCCCTGGCCCTGCAACTGTCCCTGGCCCTGCACCTGGCCCTAGCCCTGACCCCTCCATCTAGCCCTGGCCCTGGCCCTGCACCTGGCCCTGGCCCTGGCCCTGGCCCTGCACCTGGCCCGGTACCTGGCCCTGACCTGGCCCTGCACCTGGCCCTGGCCCAGACCCTGGCCCTCCACCTAGCCCTGGCCCTGGCACTGCACCTTACCCTGGACCTGGCCCTGGCCCTCTACCTGGCCATGCACCTGGACCTGGCCCTGGCCCTGGCTTGCACCTGGCCCTGGACATGGCCCTGCAACAGGCACTGGCCCTGTAACTGGCACTGGCACTGTACCTAGACCTGGCCCTGAACCTGCACCTGGCCATGGCCTTTCACCTGGCCCTGCACCTGGCCATGCATCTGGCCCTGGATCTTGCCCTGAACCTGGGCCTGGTCCTGCACCTGGCCTTGGCCCTGCACCTGGACCTGAACCTGGCCATGGCCCTGCACCTGGCCCTGGCCCTGCACCTGGCCCTGGCCCTGCACCTGGCCCTGCATATGGCCCTGTACCTGGCCCTGCACCTGGCACTGAACCTGGCCCTGCACCTAGCCCTGGACCTGCACCTGGCCCTGGCCATGTACCTGGCAGTGCACCTGGACCTGGCCTTGGCCCTGCACCTGACCACTGCCTTGGCCCTGCACCTGGCCCTGGCCCTGACCCTGGCCCTCCACCTAGCCCTGGCCCTGCACCTGGACCTAGACCTGGCTCTGCACCTGACCTTGGCCCTGGCCCTGCACCAGGCCCTGAACCTGGCCCTGGCCCTACCTGTCCGTGCACCTGGCACTGGCCCTGGCCCTGCACATGGATCTGGCCCAGTACCTGTCCCTGGCCCTGCACCTGGCCCTGGCCCTGCACCTGGCCCTGACCCTGCACCTGGACCTGGCCCTGGCGCTGGACCTGGCCCTGTACCTGACCCTGACCCTGCACCTGGCCCTAGAGGTGAACCTGGCCCTGGCCCTGTACCTGGACATGCACCTGGCCCTGGCCTTGGCCATTGCCCTGCACCTGGCCCTGGTCCTGGATATAGCCATGCCACGGGCACTGGCCCTGTACCTGGCACTGGCCCTGCAACTGGCCCTGGCAATGACCCTGCACCTGTAACCTTGGCCCAGGCCCTGCACCTGGCCCTGAAACTGGCACTGGCCCTGCACCTGGCTTTGGCCCTGACACTGCACCTTGCAGTGGCCCTGAACCAGGCCCTGCACTTGGCCCTGCATCTGTCCCTGTCCCTGCACCTGGCCCTGGTCCTGCACCTGTCCCCGGCCCTGCACCTGGCCCTGGCCTTGGCCTTGCACCTGGACCTGGCCCTGACCCTCCACCTAGCCCTGGTATTGGCCCTGCACCTGGCACTGGACCTGCACCAGTCCCTGGCCCTGACCCTGCACCTGACCTTGGCCCTGGCCCTGCACCTGGCCCTGAACCTGGCACTGGTCCTCCACCTGGCCCTGGCCCTGCACCTGGCCCTGCACCTACCCTGGCCCTGGAACTGGCCCTGAATCTGGCCATGCACCTGGGCCTGTCCCTGCACCTGGCCCTGTCCCTGCACCTGGCCCTGAACCTGGCCCTGGCCCTGCACCTGGCCCTGGCCCTGCACCTGGCCCTGGCCCTGCACCTGGCCCTGGCCCTGCACCTGGCCCTGAAACTGGCCCTGCTCCTAGCCCTGGAACTTCACCTGGCCCTGGCCATGTACCTGGCAGTGCACCAGGCCCTGGCCCTGGCCCTGCACCTGACCCTGGCCTTGGCTCTGCACCTGGCCTTGGCCCTGACCATGGCCCTCCACCTAGCCCTGGCCCTGGCCCTGCAACTGGCCCTGGCCCTGGCCCTGGCCCTGCACCTGACCTTGGCCCTGGCCCTGCACCAGGCCCTGAACCTGGCCCTGGCCCTACCTGTCCTTGCACCTGGCAATGGCCCTGGCCCTGCAACTGTCCCTGGCCCTGTACCTGGCCCTGGCCCTGCACCTGGGCCTGGCCCTGGCACTAGACCTGGCCCTGCACCTGACCCTGACCCTTCACCTGGCCCTGGATGTGAACCTGGCCATGGCCTTGCCCCTGGCCATGGCCCTGAACCTGGCCCTGGCCCTGCAGCTGGACATGCACCTGGACCTGGCCTTGCCCTTGGCCCTGCACCTGGCCCTGTTCCTGGACATGGCCCTGCCACTGGCACTGGCCCTGTACCTGGCACTGGCCCTGCAACTGGCCCTGGCACTGACCCTGCACCTGTGACCTTGGCCCTGTCCTGCAACTGGTACTTGCCCTGCACATGGCCCTGGCCTTAGACCTGGCCCAGGCCCTGCACCTGGCCCTGGACCTGGCCCTGACCCTGCACCTGGCCCTGCACCTGGCCATGCACCTGGCCCTGGCCTTGGCCCTGCACCAGGCCCTGGTCCTGCACCTGGCCCTGACCCACACCCTGGCCCTCCACCTAGCCCTGGCCCTGGCTCTGCACCTTACCCTGGACCTCGCCCTGTCCCTGTGCCTGGTCATGCACCTGGCCCTGGCCCTGGCCATGGCTTGCACCTGGCCCTGGACATGGCCCTGCAAGTGGCACTGGCCCTGTAACTGGCACTTGCACTGCACCAAGACCTGGCCCTGAACCTGCACCTGGCCCTGGCCCTTCACCTGGCCCTGCACCTGGCTGTGCATCTGGCCCTGGATCTGGCCCTGAATCTGGGCCTGGTCCTGAACCTGGTCTTGCCCCTGCACCTGGCCCTGTCCGTGGCCTTGGCCTTGCACCTGGCCTTGGCCCTGCACCTGGACCGGAACAAGGCCCTTGACCTGCATCTGGCCCTGGCCCTGCACCTGGCCCAGGCCGTGGCCCTGCACCTGGCCCTGGCCTTGGCCCTGCACCTGGCCCTGGCCCTGACCCTAGCCCTCTACCTAGCCCTGGCCCTGCACCTGGCCCTGGCCCTGGCCCTGGCCCTGCACCTGGCCCTGCACCTGGCCCTGGCCTGGCCCTGCAACTGGCCCTGGCCCAGACCCTGGCCCTCAACCTAGCCCTGGCCCTGGCCCTGCACCTTACCCTGAACCTGGCCCTGGCCCTCTACCTGGCCATGCACCTGGACCTGGCCCTGGCCCTGGCTTGCACCTGGCCCTGGACATGTCCCTGCTACTGGCACTGGCCCTGTAACTGGCACTGGCACTGTACCTAGACCTGGCCCTGAACTTGCACCTGGCCCTGGCCCTTCACCTGGCCCTGCACCTGGCCATGCATCTGGCCCTGGATCTGGCCCTGAACCTGGGCCTGGTCCTGCACCTGGCCTTGGCCCTGCACCTGGACCTGAACCTGGCCATGGCCCTGCACCTGGCCCTGGCCCTGCACCTGGCCCTGGCCCTGCACCTGGCCCTGGCCATGTACCTGGCAGTGCACCTGGCCCTGGCCTTGGCCCTGCACCTGACCCTGGTCTTGGCCCTGCACCTGGCCCTGGCCCTGACCCTGGCCCTCCACCTAGCCCTGGCACTGCCCCTGCACCTGGACCTAGACCTGGCTCTGCACCTGACCTTGTCCCTGGCCCTGAACCTGGCCCTGAACCTGGCCCTGGCCATACCTGTCCGTTCACCTGGCACTGGCCCTGGCCCTGCACCTGGATCTGGCCCAGTACCTGTCCCTGCACCTGGCCCTGGCCCTGCACTTGGCCCTGCACCTGGGCCTGGCACGGCACTTAACCTGGCCCTGCATCTGACACTGTCCCTGCACCTGGCCCTGAATGTGAACCTGGCCATGGCCCTGCCCCTGGCCATGGCCCTGAACCTGGCCCTGGCCCTGCACCTGGACATGCACCTGGCTCTGGCCTTGGCCTTGGCCCTGCACCTGGCCCTGTTCCTGGACATGGCCCTGCCACTGGCACTGGCCCTGTACCTGGCACTGGCCCTGCAACTGGCCCTGGCACTGACCCTGCACCTGTGACCTTGGCCCTGTCCTGCAACTGGCACTTGCCCTGCACATGGCCCTGGCCTTGCACCTGGCCCTGTCCCTGCACCTGGCCCTGAAACTGGAACTGGCCCTGCACCTGGCTTTGGCCCTGACACTGCCCCCTGGCAGTGGCCCTGAACCAGGCCCTGCACCTGGCCCTGCATCTGTCCCTGTCCCTGCACCTGGCCCTGGTCCTGCACCTGGCCCTGGCCCTGCACCTGGCCCTGGCCTTGGCCCTGCACCTGGACCTGGCCCTGGCCCTCCACCTAGCCCTGGTATTGGCCCTGCACCTGGCACTGGACCTGCACCAGGCCCTGGCCCTGACCGTGCACCTGACCTTTGCCCTGGCCCTGCACCTTGCCCTGAAGCTGGCACTGGTCCTCCACCTGGCCCTGGCCCAGCACCTGGCCCTGGCCCTGCACCTACCCTAGCCCTGGAACTGGCCCTGAATCTGGCCATGCACCTGGGCCTGTCCCAGCACCTGGCCCTGTCCCTCCACCTGGCCCTGAACCTGGCCCTGGCCCTGCAACTCTCCCTGGTCCTGCACCTGGCCCTAGCCCTGACCCTGGCCCTCCATCTAGCCCTGGCCCTGGCCCTGCAACTGGCCCTGGCCCTGGACCTGTACCTGGAACTGTACATTTCCCAGGCCCTGGCCCTTGCCTTGGCCCTGCACCTGGAACTGGCCCTGGTCTTGGCCCTGCACCTGGCCCTGGCCCTGCACCTGGCCCTGGCCCAGACCCTGGCCCTCCACCTGGCCCTGGCCCAGGCCCTGGCTTGCACCTGGCCCTGGCCCTGGACATGGCACTGCAACTGTCACTGGCCCTGTAACTGGCACTGAACTGCACCTGGACCTGGCCCTGAAACTGCACCTGGCCCTTGCCCTTCACCTGGCCCTGCACCTGGCCGTGCATCTGGCCCTGGAACTGACCCTGAACCTGGGCCTGGTCCTGCACCTGGCCTTGGCCCTGCACCTGGCCATGAACCTGACCCTGGCCCTGCACCTGGCCCTGCACCTGGACCTGGCCCTGCACCTGGCCCTGCACCTGGCCCTGGCCCTCCACCTAGCCCTGGCCCTGGCCCTGCACCTGGATCTGCCCCTGCACATGTCCCTGGCCCTGCACATGTCCTTGGCCCTGAGGCTGGCCCTTGCCCTGCACCTGTCCCTGGACCTGCACCTTGATCTGGCCCTGGCCCTGCACCTGGCCCTGCACCTGACCCTGGCCTTGGATGTGAACATGGCCGTGGCCCTGCCCCTGGCCCTGCACATGGCCTTGGCCCTGCATCTGGCCCTGGCCCTGCACCTGGCCCTGGCCTTGGCCCTGCACCTGGCCCTGGCCTTGGCCCTGCACCTGGACCTGGCCCTGACCCTAGCCCTCTACCTAGCCCTGGCGCTGGCCCTGCACCTGGCCCTGGCCCTGGCCCTGGCCCTGCACCTGGCCCTGCACCTGGCCCTGCATCTGTCCCTGTCCCTGCACCTGGCCCTGGTCCTGCACCTGTCCCCGGCCCTGCACCTGGCCCTGGCCTTGGCCTTGCACCTGGACCTGGCCCTGACCCTCCACCTAGCCCTGGTATTGGCCCTGCACCTGGCACTGGACCTGCACCAGGCCCTGGCCCTGACAATGCACCTGACCTTGGCCCTGGCCCTGCACCTGGCCCTGAACCTGGCACTGGTCCTCCACCTGGCCCTGGCCCTGCACCTGGCCCTGTACCTACCCTGGCCCTGGAACTGGCCCTGAATCTGGCCATGCACCTGGGCCTGTCCCTGCACCTGGCCCTGTCCCTGCACCTGGCCCTGAACCTGGCCCTGGCCCTGCAACTGTCCCTGGCCCTGCACCTGGCCCTAGCCCTGACCCTCCATCTAGCCCTGGCCCTGGCCCTGCAACTGGCCCTGGCCCTTGCCCTGTACCTGGAACTGCACCTTGCCCAGGTTCTTGCCCTTGCCTTGGCCCTGCACCTGGCCCTGGCCCTGGCCTTGGCCCTGCACCTGGCCCTGACCCTGTACCTGCCCCTGGCCCAGAACCTGGCCCTCCACCTAGCCCTGGCCCTGGCCCTGCACCTTACACTGGACCTGGCCCTGGCCCTGTACCTGGCCATGCACCTGGCGCTGGCCCTGGCTTGCACCTGGCCCTGGCCTTGGCCCTGCACCAGACCCTGGCATTGGCCCTGCACCTGGCCCTGACCCTGGCCCTCCACATAGCCCTAGCCCTGGCCCTGCAACTGGCCCTGGACCTGGCCCTGGCCCTGCACCTGACCTTGGCCCTGGCCCTGCACCAGGCCCTGAACCTGGCCCTGGCCCTACCTGTCCGTGCACCTGGCACTGGCCCTGGCCCTGCACCTGGATCTGGCCCAGTACCTGTCCCTGGCCCTGCACCTGGCCCTGGCCCTCCACCTAGCCCTGGCCCTGGCCCTGCACCTTACACTGGACCTGGCCCTGGCCCTGTACCTGGCCATGCACCTGGCCCTGGCCCTGGCTTGCACCTGGCCCTGGCCTTGGCCCTGCACCAGACCCTGGCATTGGCCCTGCACCTGGCCCTGACCCTGGCCCTCCACATAGCCCTAGCCCTGGCCCTGCAACTGGCCCTGGACCTGGCCCTGGCCCTGCACCTGACCTTGGCCCTGGCCCTGCACCAGGCCCTGAACCTGGCCCTGGCCCTACCTGTCCGTGCACCTGGCACTGGCCCTGGCCCTGCACCTGGATCTGGCCCAGTACCTGTCCCTGGCCCTGCACCTGGCCCTGGCCCTGCACCTGGCCATGAATGTGAACCTGGCCATGGCCCTGCCCCTGGCCATGGCCCTGAACCTGGCCCTGGCCCTGCACCTGGACATGTACCTGGCTCTGGCCTTGGCCTTGGCCCTGCACCTGGCCCTGTTCCTGGACATGGCCCTGCCACTGGCACTGGCCCTGTACCTGGCACTGGCCCTGCAACTGGCCCTGGCACTGACCCTGCACCTGTGACCTTGGCCCTGTCCTGCAACTGGCACTTGCCCTGCACATGGCCCTGGCCTTGCACCTGGCACAGGCCCTGCACCTGGCCCTGAAACTGGAACTGGCCCTGCACCTGGCTTTGGCCCTGACACTGCCCCTGGTAGTGGCCCTGAACCAGGCCCTGCACCTGGCCCTGCATCTGTCCTGTCCCTGCACCTGGCCCTGGTCCTGCACCTGTCCCCGGCCCTGCACCTGGCCCTGACCTTGGCCTTGCACCTGGACCTGGCCCTAGCCCTCCACCTAGCCCTGGTATTGGCCCTGCACCTGGCACTGGACCTGCACCAGGCCCTGGCCCTGACCATGCACCTGGCCCTGAACCTGGCCCTGGCCCTGCAACTGTCCCTGGCCCTGCACCTGGCCCTAGCCCTGACCCTCCATCTAGCCCTGGCCCTGGCCCTGCACCTGGCCCTGGCCCTGGCCCTGGCCCTGCACCTGGCCCGGTACCTGGCCCTGACCTGGCCCTGCACCTGGCCCTGGCCCAGACCCTGGCCCTCCACCTAGCCCTGGCCCTGGCACTGCACCTTACCCTGGACCTGGCCCTGGCCCTCTACCTGGCCATGCACCTGGACCTGGCCCTGGCCCTGGCTTGCACCTGGCCCTGGACATGGCCCTGCAACAGGCACTGGCCCTGTAACTGGCACTGGCACTGTACCTAGACCTGGCCCTGAACCTGCACCTGGCCATGGCCTTTCACCTGGCCCTGCACCTGGCCATGCATCTGGCCCTGGATCTTGCCCTGAACCTGGGACTGGTCCTGCACCTGGCCTTGGCCCTGCACCTGGACCTGAACCTGGCCATGGCCCTGCACCTGGCCCTGGCCCTGCACCTGGCCCTGGCCCTGCACCTGGCCCTGCATATGGCCCTGTACCTGGCCCTGCACCTGGCACTGAACCTGGCCCTGCACCTAGCCCTGGACCTGCACCTGGCCCTGGCCATGTACCTGGCAGTGCACCTGGACCTGGCCTTGGCCCTGCACCTGACCACTGCCTTGGCCCTGCACCTGGCCCTGGCCCTGACCCTGGCCCTCCACCTAGCCCTGGCCCTGCACCTGGACCTAGACCTGGCTCTGCACCTGACCTTGGCCCTGGCCCTGCACCAGGCCCTGAACCTGGCCCTGGCCCTACCTGTCCGTGCACCTGGCACTGGCCCTGGCCCTGCACATGGATCTGGCCCAGTACCTGTCCCTGGCCCTGCACCTGGCCCTGGCCCTGCACCTGGCCCTGACCCTGCACCTGGACCTGGCCCTGGCGCTGGACCTGGCCCTGTACCTGACCCTGACCCTGCACCTGGCCCTAGAGGTGAACCTGGCCCTGGCCCTGTACCTGGACATGCACCTGGCCCTGGCCTTGGCCATTGCCCTGCACCTGGCCCTGGTCCTGGATATAGCCATGCCACGGGCACTGGCCCTGTACCTGGCACTGGCCCTGCAACTGGCCCTGGCAATGACCCTGCACCTGTAACCTTGGCCCAGGCCCTGCACCTGGCCCTGAAACTGGCACTGGCCCTGCACCTGGCTTTGGCCCTGACACTGCACCTTGCAGTGGCCCTGAACCAGGCCCTGCACTTGGCCCTGCATCTGTCCCTGTCCCTGCACCTGGCCCTGGTCCTGCACCTGTCCCCGGCCCTGCACCTGGCCCTGGCCTTGGCCTTGCACCTGGACCTGGCCCTGACCCTCCACCTAGCCCTGGTATTGGCCCTGCACCTGGCACTGGACCTGCACCAGTCCCTGGCCCTGACCCTGCACCTGACCTTGGCCCTGGCCCTGCACCTGGCCCTGAACCTGGCACTGGTCCTCCACCTGGCCCTGGCCCTGCACCTGGCCCTGCACCTACCCTGGCCCTGGAACTGGCCCTGAATCTGGCCATGCACCTGGGCCTGTCCCTGCACCTGGCCCTGTCCCTGCACCTGGCCCTGAACCTGGCCCTGGCCCTGCACCTGGCCCTGGCCCTGCACCTGGCCCTGGCCCTGCACCTGGCCCTGGCCCTGCACCTGGCCCTGAAACTGGCCCTGCTCCTAGCCCTGGAACTGCACCTGGCCCTGGCCATGTACCTGGCAGTGCACCAGGCCCTGGCCCTGGCCCTGCACCTGACCCTGGCCTTGCCTCTGCACCTGGCCTTGGCCCTGACCATGGCCCTCCACCTAGCCCTGGCCCTGGCCCTGCAACTGGCCCTGGACCTGGCCCTGGCCCTGCACCTGACCTTGGCCCTGGCCCTGCACCAGGCCCTGAACCTGGCCCTGGCCCTACCTGTCCTTGCACCTGGCAATGGCCCTGGCCCTGCAACTGTCCCTGGCCCTGTACCTGGCCCTGGCACTGCACCTGGGCCTGGCCCTGGCACTAGACCTGGCCCTGCACCTGACCCTGACCCTTCACCTGGCCCTGGATGTGAACCTGGCCATGGCCTTGCCCCTGGCCATGGCCCTGAACCTGGCCCTGGCCCTGCAGCTGGACATGCACCTGGACCTGGCCTTGCCCTTGGCCCTGCACCTGGCCCTGTTCCTGGACATGGCCCTGCCACTGGCACTGGCCCTGTACCTGGCACTGGCCCTGCAACTGGCCCTGGCACTGACCCTGCACCTGTGACCTTGGCCCTGTCCTGCAACTGGTACTTGCCCTGCACATGGCCCTGGCCTTAGACCTGGCCCAGGCCCTGCACCTGGCCCTGGACCTGGCCCTGACCCTGCACCTGGCCCTGCACCTGGCCATGCACCTGGCCCTGGCCTTGGCCCTGCACCAGGCCCTGGTCCTGCACCTGGCCCTGACCCACACCCTGGCCCTCCACCTAGCCCTGGCCCTGGCTCTGCACCTTACCCTGGACCTCGCCCTGTCCCTGTGCCTGGTCATGCACCTGGCCCTGGCCCTGGCCATGGCTTGCACCTGGCCCTGGACATGGCCCTGCAAGTGGCACTGGCCCTGTAACTGGCACTTGCACTGCACCAAGACCTGGCCCTGAACCTGCACCTGGCCCTGGCCCTTCACCTGGCCCTGCACCTGGCTGTGCATCTGGCCCTGGATCTGGCCCTGAATCTGGGCCTGGTCCTGAACCTGGTCTTGCCCCTGCACCTGGCCCTGTCCGTGGCCTTGGCCTTGCACCTGGCCTTGGCCCTGCACCTGGACCGGAACAAGGCCCTGGACCTGCATCTGGCCCTGGCCCTGCACCTGGCCCAGGCCGTGGCCCTGCACCTGGCCCTGGCCTTGGCCCTGCACCTGGCCCTGGCCCTGACCCTAGCCCTCTACCTAGCCCTGGCCCTGCACCTGGCCCTGGCCCTGGCCCTGGCCCTGCACCTGGCCCTGCACCTGGCCCTGGCCTGGCCCTGCAACTGGCCCTGGCCCAGACCCTGGCCCTCAACCTAGCCCTGGCCCTGGCCCTGCACCTTACCCTGAACCTGGCCCTGGCCCTCTACCTGGCCATGCACCTGGACCTGGCCCTGGCCCTGGCTTGCACCTGGCCCTGGACATGTCCCTGCTACTGGCACTGGCCCTGTAACTGGCACTGGCACTGTACCTAGACCTGGCCCTGAACTTGCACCTGGCCCTGGCCCTTCACCTGGCCCTGCACCTGGCCATGCATCTGGCCCTGGATCTGGCCCTGAACCTGGGCCTGGTCCTGCACCTGGCCTTGGCCCTGCACCTGGACCTGAACCTGGCCATGGCCCTGCACCTGGCCCTGGCCCTGCACCTGGCCCTGGCCCTGCACCTGGCCCTGGCCATGTACCTGGCAGTGCACCTGGCCCTGGCCTTGGCCCTGCACCTGACCCTGGTCTTGGCCCTGCACCTGGCCCTGGCCCTGACCCTGGCCCTCCACCTAGCCCTGGCACTGCCCCTGCACCTGGACCTAGACCTGGCTCTGCACCTGACCTTGTCCCTGGCCCTGAACCTGGCCCTGAACCTGGCCCTGGCCATACCTGTCCGTTCACCTGGCACTGGCCCTGGCCCTGCACCTGGATCTGGCCCAGTACCTGTCCCTGCACCTGGCCCTGGCCCTGCACTTGGCCCTGCACCTGGGCCTGGCACGGCACTTAACCTGGCCCTGCATCTGACACTGTCCCTGCACCTGGCCCTGAATGTGAACCTGGCCATGGCCCTGCCCCTGGCCATGGCCCTGAACCTGGCCCTGGCCCTGCACCTGGACATGCACCTGGCTCTGGCCTTGGCCTTGGCCCTGCACCTGGCCCTGTTCCTGGACATGGCCCTGCCACTGGCACTGGCCCTGTACCTGGCACTGGCCCTGCAACTGGCCCTGGCACTGACCCTGCACCTGTGACCTTGGCCCTGTCCTGCAACTGGCACTTGCCCTGCACATGGCCCTGGCCTTGCACCTGGCCCTGTCCCTGCACCTGGCCCTGAAACTGGAACTGGCCCTGCACCTGGCTTTGGCCCTGACACTGCCCCTGGCAGTGGCCCTGAACCAGGCCCTGCACCTGGCCCTGCATCTGTCCCTGTCCCTGCACCTGGCCCTGGTCCTGCACCTGGCCCTGGCCCTGCACCTGGCCCTGGCCTTGGCCCTGCACCTGGACCTGGCCCTGGCCCTCCACCTAGCCCTGGTATTGGCCCTGCACCTGGCACTGGACCTGCACCAGGCCCTGGCCCTGACCGTGCACCTGACCTTTGCCCTGGCCCTGCACCTTGCCCTGAAGCTGGCACTGGTCCTCCACCTGGCCCTGGCCCAGCACCTGGCCCTGGCCCTGCACCTACCCTAGCCCTGGAACTGGCCCTGAATCTGGCCATGCACCTGGGCCTGTCCCAGCACCTGGCCCTGTCCCTCCACCTGGCCCTGAACCTGGCCCTGGCCCTGCAACTCTCCCTGGTCCTGCACCTGGCCCTAGCCCTGACCCTGGCCCTCCATCTAGCCCTGGCCCTGGCCCTGCAACTGGCCCTGGCCCTGGACCTGTACCTGGAACTGTACATTTCCCAGGCCCTGGCCCTTGCCTTGGCCCTGCACCTGGAACTGGCCCTGGTCTTGGCCCTGCACCTGGCCCTGGCCCTGCACCTGGCCCTGGCCCAGACCCTGGCCCTCCACCTGGCCCTGGCCCAGGCCCTGGCTTGCACCTGGCCCTGGCCCTGGACATGGCACTGCAACTGTCACTGGCCCTGTAACTGGCACTGAACTGCACCTGGACCTGGCCCTGAAACTGCACCTGGCCCTTGCCCTTCACCTGGCCCTGCACCTGGCCGTGCATCTGGCCCTGGAACTGACCCTGAACCTGGGCCTGGTCCTGCACCTGGCCTTGGCCCTGCACCTGGCCATGAACCTGACCCTGGCCCTGCACCTGGCCCTGCACCTGGACCTGGCCCTGCACCTGGCCCTGCACCTGGCCCTGGCCCTCCACCTAGCCCTGGCCCTGGCCCTGCACCTGGATCTGCCCCTGCACATGTCCCTGGCCCTGCACATGTCCTTGGCCCTGAGGCTGGCCCTTGCCCTGCACCTGTCCCTGGACCTGCACCTTGATCTGGCCCTGGCCCTGCACCTGGCCCTGCACCTGACCCTGGCCTTGGATGTGAACATGGCCGTGGCCCTGCCCCTGGCCCTGCACATGGCCTTGGCCCTGCATCTGGCCCTGGCCCTGCACCTGGCCCTGGCCTTGGCCCTGCACCTGGCCCTGGCCTTGGCCCTGCACCTGGACCTGGCCCTGACCCTAGCCCTCTACCTAGCCCTGGCGCTGGCCCTGCACCTGGCCCTGGCCCTGGCCCTGGCCCTGCACCTGGCCCTGCACCTGGCCCTGCATCTGTCCCTGTCCCTGCACCTGGCCCTGGTCCTGCACCTGTCCCCGGCCCTGCACCTGGCCCTGGCCTTGGCCTTGCACCTGGACCTGGCCCTGACCCTCCTCCTAGCCCTGGTATTGGCCCTGCACCTGGCACTGGACCTGCACCAGGCCCTGGCCCTGACAATGCACCTGACCTTGGCCCTGGCCCTGCACCTGGCCCTGAACCTGGCACTGGTCCTCCACCTGGCCCTGGCCCTGCACCTGGCCCTGTACCTACCCTGGCCCTGGAACTGGCCCTGAATCTGGCCATGCACCTGGGCCTGTCCCTGCACCTGGCCCTGTCCCTGCACCTGGCCCTGAACCTGGCCCTGGCCCTGCAACTGTCCCTGGCCCTGCACCTGGCCCTAGCCCTGACCCTCCATCTAGCCCTGGCCCTGGCCCTGCAACTGGCCCTGGCCCTTGCCCTGTACCTGGAACTGCACCTTGCCCAGGTTCTTGCCCTTGCCTTGGCCCTGCACCTGGCCCTGGCCCTGGCCTTGGCCCTGCACCTGGCCCTGACCCTGTACCTGCCCCTGGCCCAGAACCTGGCCCTCCACCTAGCCCTGGCCCTGGCCCTGCACCTTACACTGGACCTGGCCCTGGCCCTGTACCTGGCCATGCACCTGGCGCTGGCCCTGGCTTGCACCTGGCCCTGGCCTTGGCCCTGCACCAGACCCTGGCATTGGCCCTGCACCTGGCCCTGACCCTGGCCCTCCACATAGCCCTAGCCCTGGCCCTGCAACTGGCCCTGGACCTGGCCCTGGCCCTGCACCTGACCTTGGCCCTGGCCCTGCACCAGGCCCTGAACCTGGCCCTGGCCCTACCTGTCCGTGCACCTGGCACTGGCCCTGGCCCTGCACCTGGATCTGGCCCAGTACCTGTCCCTGGCCCTGCACCTGGCCCTGGCCCTCCACCTAGCCCTGGCCCTGGCCCTGCACCTTACACTGGACCTGGCCCTGGCCCTGTACCTGGCCATGCACCTGGCCCTGGCCCTGGCTTGCACCTGGCCCTGGCCTTGGCCCTGCACCAGACCCTGGCATTGGCCCTGCACCTGGCCCTGACCCTGGCCCTCCACATAGCCCTAGCCCTGGCCCTGCAACTGGCCCTGGACCTGGCCCTGGCCCTGCACCTGACCTTGGCCCTGGCCCTGCACCAGGCCCTGAACCTGGCCCTGGCCCTACCTGTCCGTGCACCTGGCACTGGCCCTGGCCCTGCACCTGGATCTGGCCCAGTACCTGTCCCTGGCCCTGCACCTGGCCCTGGCCCTGCACCTGGCCCTGAATGTGAACCTGGCCATGGCCCTGCCCCTGGCCATGGCCCTGAACCTGGCCCTGGCCCTGCACCTGGACATGTACCTGGCTCTGGCCTTGGCCTTGGCCCTGCACCTGGCCCTGTTCCTGGACATGGCCCTGCCACTGGCACTGGCCCTGTACCTGGCACTGGCCCTGCAACTGGCCCTGGCACTGACCCTGCACCTGTGACCTTGGCCCTGTCCTGCAACTGGCACTTGCCCTGCACATGGCCCTGGCCTTGCACCTGGCACAGGCCCTGCACCTGGCCCTGAAACTGGAACTGGCCCTGCACCTGGCTTTGGCCCTGACACTGCCCCTGGTAGTGGCCCTGAACCAGGCCCTGCACCTGGCCCTGCATCTGTCCCTGTCCCTGCACCTGGCCCTGGTCCTGCACCTGTCCCCGGCCCTGCACCTGGCCCTGACCTTGGCCTTGCACCTGGACCTGGCCCTAGCCCTCCACCTAGCCCTGGTATTGGCCCTGCACCTGGCACTGGACCTGCACCAGGCCCTGGCCCTGACCATGCACCTGGCCCTGAACCTGGCCCTGGCCCTGCAACTGTCCCTGGCCCTGCACCTGGCCCTAGCCCTGACCCTCCATCTAGCCCTGGCCCTGGCCCTGCACCTGGCCCTGGCCCTGGCCCTGCACCTGGCCCGGTACCTGGCCCTGACCTGGCCCTGCACCTGGCCCTGGCCCAGACCCTGGCCCTCCACCTAGCCCTGGCCCTGGCACTGCACCTTACCCTGGACCTGGCCCTGGCCCTCTACCTGGCCATGCACCTGGACCTGGCCCTGGCCCTGGCTTGCACCTGGCCCTGGACATGGCCCTGCAACAGGCACTGGCCCTGTAACTGGCACTGGCACTGTACCTAGACCTGGCCCTGAACCTGCACCTGGCCATGGCCTTTCACCTGGCCCTGCACCTGGCCATGCATCTGGCCCTGGATCTTGCCCTGAACCTGGGACTGGTCCTGCACCTGGCCTTGGCCCTGCACCTGGACCTGAACCTGGCCATGGCCCTGCACCTGGCCCTGGCCCTGCACCTGGCCCTGGCCCTGCACCTGGCCCTGCATATGGCCCTGTACCTGGCCCTGCACCTGGCACTGAACCTGGCCCTGCACCTAGCCCTGGACCTGCACCTGGCCCTGGCCATGTACCTGGCAGTGCACCTGGACCTGGCCTTGGCCCTGCACCTGACCACTGCCTTGGCCCTGCACCTGGCCCTGGCCCTGACCCTGGCCCTCCACCTAGCCCTGGCCCTGGCCCTGCACCTGGACCTAGACCTGGCTCTGCACCTGACCTTGGCCCTGGCCCTGCACCAGGCCCTGAACCTGGCCCTGGCCCTACCTGTCCGTGCACCTGGCACTGGCCCTGGCCCTGCACATGGATCTGGCCCAGTACCTGTCCCTGGCCCTGCACCTGGCCCTGGCCCTGCACCTGGCCCTGACCCTGCACCTGGACCTGGCCCTGGCGCTGGACCTGGCCCTGTACCTGACCCTGACCCTGCACCTGGCCCTAGAGGTGAACCTGGCCCTGGCCCTGTACCTGGACATGCACCTGGCCCTGGCCTTGGCCATTGCCCTGCACCTGGCCCTGGTCCTGGATATAGCCATGCCACGGGCACTGGCCCTGTACCTGGCACTGGCCCTGCAACTGGCCCTGGCAATGACCCTGCACCTGTAACCTTGGCCCAGGCCCTGCACCTGGCCCTGAAACTGGCACTGGCCCTGCACCTGGCTTTGGCCCTGACACTGCACCTTGCAGTGGCCCTGAACCAGGCCCTGCACTTGGCCCTGCATCTGTCCCTGTCCCTGCACCTGGCCCTGGTCCTGCACCTGTCCCCGGCCCTGCACCTGGCCCTGGCCTTGGCCTTGCACCTGGACCTGGCTCTGACCCTCCACCTAGCCCTGGTATTGGCCCTGCACCTGGCACTGGACCTGCACCAGTCCCTGGCCCTGACCCTGCACCTGACCTTGGCCCTGGCCCTGCACCTGGCCCTGAACCTGGCACTGGTCCTCCACCTGGCCCTGGCCCTGCACCTGGCCCTGCACCTACCCTGGCCCTGGAAATGGCCCTGAATCTGGCCATGCACCTGGGCCTGTCCCTGCACCTGGCCCTGTCCCTGCACCTGGCCCTGAACCTGGCCCTGGCCCTGCAACTGTCCCTGGCCCTGCACCTGGCCCTGGCCCTGCACCTGGCCCTGTCCCTGCACCTGGCCCTGAAACTGGAACTGGCCCTGCACCTGGCTTTGGCCCTGACACTGCCCCTGGCAGTGGCCCTGAACCAGGCCCTGCACCTGGCCCTGCATCTGTCCCTGTCCCTGCACCTGGCCCTGGTCCTGCACCTGGCCCTGGCCCTGCACCTGGCCCTGGCCTTGGCCCTGCACCTGGACCTGGCCCTGGCCCTCCACCTAGCCCTGGTATTGGCCCTGCACCTGGCACTGGACCTGCACCAGGCCCTGGCCCTGACCGTGCACCTGACCTTTGCCCTGGCCCTGCACCTTGCCCTGAAGCTGGCACTGGTCCTCCACCTGGCCCTGGCCCAGCACCTGGCCCTGGCCCTGCACCTACCCTAGCCCTGGAACTGGCCCTGAATCTGGCCATGCACCTGGGCCTGTCCCAGCACCTGGCCCTGTCCCTCCACCTGGCCCTGAACCTGGCCCTGGCCCTGCAACTCTCCCTGGTCCTGCACCTGGCCCTAGCCCTGACCCTGGCCCTCCATCTAGCCCTGGCCCTGGCCCTGCAACTGGCCCTGGCCCTGGACCTGTACCTGGAACTGTACATTTCCCAGGCCCTGGCCCTTGCCTTGGCCCTGCACCTGGAACTGGCCCTGGTCTTGGCCCTGCACCTGGCCCTGGCCCTGCACCTGGCCCTGGCCCAGACCCTGGCCCTCCACCTGGCCCTGGCCCAGGCCCTGGCTTGCACCTGGCCCTGGCCCTGGACATGGCACTGCAACTGTCACTGGCCCTGTAACTGGCACTGAACTGCACCTGGACCTGGCCCTGAAACTGCACCTGGCCCTTGCCCTTCACCTGGCCCTGCACCTGGCCGTGCATCTGGCCCTGGAACTGACCCTGAACCTGGGCCTGGTCCTGCACCTGGCCTTGGCCCTGCACCTGGCCATGAACCTGACCCTGGCCCTGCACCTGGCCCTGCACCTGGACCTGGCCCTGCACCTGGCCCTGCACCTGGCCCTGGCCCTCCACCTAGCCCTGGCCCTGGCCCTGCACCTGGATCTGCCCCTGCACATGTCCCTGGCCCTGCACATGTCCTTGGCCCTGAGGCTGGCCCTTGCCCTGCACCTGTCCCTGGACCTGCACCTTGATCTGGCCCTGGCCCTGCACCTGGCCCTGCACCTGACCCTGGCCTTGGATGTGAACATGGCCGTGGCCCTGCCCCTGGCCCTGCACATGGCCTTGGCCCTGCATCTGGCCCTGGCCCTGCACCTGGCCCTGGCCTTGGCCCTGCACCTGGCCCTGGCCTTGGCCCTGCACCTGGACCTGGCCCTGACCCTAGCCCTCTACCTAGCCCTGGCGCTGGCCCTGCACCTGGCCCTGGCCCTGGCCCTGGCCCTGCACCTGGCCCTGCACCTGGCCCTGCATCTGTCCCTGTCCCTGCACCTGGCCCTGGTCCTGCACCTGTCCCCGGCCCTGCACCTGGCCCTGGCCTTGGCCTTGCACCTGGACCTGGCCCTGACCCTCCTCCTAGCCCTGGTATTGGCCCTGCACCTGGCACTGGACCTGCACCAGGCCCTGGCCCTGACAATGCACCTGACCTTGGCCCTGGCCCTGCACCTGGCCCTGAACCTGGCACTGGTCCTCCACCTGGCCCTGGCCCTGCACCTGGCCCTGTACCTACCCTGGCCCTGGAACTGGCCCTGAATCTGGCCATGCACCTGGGCCTGTCCCTGCACCTGGCCCTGTCCCTGCACCTGGCCCTGAACCTGGCCCTGGCCCTGCAACTGTCCCTGGCCCTGCACCTGGCCCTAGCCCTGACCCTCCATCTAGCCCTGGCCCTGGCCCTGCAACTGGCCCTGGCCCTTGCCCTGTACCTGGAACTGCACCTTGCCCAGGTTCTTGCCCTTGCCTTGGCCCTGCACCTGGCCCTGGCCCTGGCCTTGGCCCTGCACCTGGCCCTGACCCTGTACCTGCCCCTGGCCCAGAACCTGGCCCTCCACCTAGCCCTGGCCCTGGCCCTGCACCTTACACTGGACCTGGCCCTGGCCCTGTACCTGGCCATGCACCTGGCGCTGGCCCTGGCTTGCACCTGGCCCTGGCCTTGGCCCTGCACCAGACCCTGGCATTGGCCCTGCACCTGGCCCTGACCCTGGCCCTCCACATAGCCCTAGCCCTGGCCCTGCAACTGGCCCTGGACCTGGCCCTGGCCCTGCACCTGACCTTGGCCCTGGCCCTGCACCAGGCCCTGAACCTGGCCCTGGCCCTACCTGTCCGTGCACCTGGCACTGGCCCTGGCCCTGCACCTGGATCTGGCCCAGTACCTGTCCCTGGCCCTGCACCTGGCCCTGGCCCTCCACCTAGCCCTGGCCCTGGCCCTGCACCTTACACTGGACCTGGCCCTGGCCCTGTACCTGGCCATGCACCTGGCCCTGGCCCTGGCTTGCACCTGGCCCTGGCCTTGGCCCTGCACCAGACCCTGGCATTGGCCCTGCACCTGGCCCTGACCCTGGCCCTCCACATAGCCCTAGCCCTGGCCCTGCAACTGGCCCTGGACCTGGCCCTGGCCCTGCACCTGACCTTGGCCCTGGCCCTGCACCAGGCCCTGAACCTGGCCCTGGCCCTACCTGTCCGTGCACCTGGCACTGGCCCTGGCCCTGCACCTGGATCTGGCCCAGTACCTGTCCCTGGCCCTGCACCTGGCCCTGGCCCTGCACCTGGCCCTGAATGTGAACCTGGCCATGGCCCTGCCCCTGGCCATGGCCCTGAACCTGGCCCTGGCCCTGCACCTGGACATGTACCTGGCTCTGGCCTTGGCCTTGGCCCTGCACCTGGCCCTGTTCCTGGACATGGCCCTGCCACTGGCACTGGCCCTGTACCTGGCACTGGCCCTGCAACTGGCCCTGGCACTGACCCTGCACCTGTGACCTTGGCCCTGTCCTGCAACTGGCACTTGCCCTGCACATGGCCCTGGCCTTGCACCTGGCACAGGCCCTGCACCTGGCCCTGAAACTGGAACTGGCCCTGCACCTGGCTTTGGCCCTGACACTGCCCCTGGTAGTGGCCCTGAACCAGGCCCTGCACCTGGCCCTGCATCTGTCCCTGTCCCTGCACCTGGCCCTGGTCCTGCACCTGTCCCCGGCCCTGCACCTGGCCCTGACCTTGGCCTTGCACCTGGACCTGGCCCTAGCCCTCCACCTAGCCCTGGTATTGGCCCTGCACCTGGCACTGGACCTGCACCAGGCCCTGGCCCTGACCATGCACCTGGCCCTGAACCTGGCCCTGGCCCTGCAACTGTCCCTGGCCCTGCACCTGGCCCTAGCCCTGACCCTCCATCTAGCCCTGGCCCTGGCCCTGCACCTGGCCCTGGCCCTGGCCCTGCACCTGGCCCGGTACCTGGCCCTGACCTGGCCCTGCACCTGGCCCTGGCCCAGACCCTGGCCCTCCACCTAGCCCTGGCCCTGGCACTGCACCTTACCCTGGACCTGGCCCTGGCCCTCTACCTGGCCATGCACCTGGACCTGGCCCTGGCCCTGGCTTGCACCTGGCCCTGGACATGGCCCTGCAACAGGCACTGGCCCTGTAACTGGCACTGGCACTGTACCTAGACCTGGCCCTGAACCTGCACCTGGCCATGGCCTTTCACCTGGCCCTGCACCTGGCCATGCATCTGGCCCTGGATCTTGCCCTGAACCTGGGACTGGTCCTGCACCTGGCCTTGGCCCTGCACCTGGACCTGAACCTGGCCATGGCCCTGCACCTGGCCCTGGCCCTGCACCTGGCCCTGGCCCTGCACCTGGCCCTGCATATGGCCCTGTACCTGGCCCTGCACCTGGCACTGAACCTGGCCCTGCACCTAGCCCTGGACCTGCACCTGGCCCTGGCCATGTACCTGGCAGTGCACCTGGACCTGGCCTTGGCCCTGCACCTGACCACTGCCTTGGCCCTGCACCTGGCCCTGGCCCTGACCCTGGCCCTCCACCTAGCCCTGGCCCTGGCCCTGCACCTGGACCTAGACCTGGCTCTGCACCTGACCTTGGCCCTGGCCCTGCACCAGGCCCTGAACCTGGCCCTGGCCCTACCTGTCCGTGCACCTGGCACTGGCCCTGGCCCTGCACATGGATCTGGCCCAGTACCTGTCCCTGGCCCTGCACCTGGCCCTGGCCCTGCACCTGGCCCTGACCCTGCACCTGGACCTGGCCCTGGCGCTGGACCTGGCCCTGTACCTGACCCTGACCCTGCACCTGGCCCTAGAGGTGAACCTGGCCCTGGCCCTGTACCTGGACATGCACCTGGCCCTGGCCTTGGCCATTGCCCTGCACCTGGCCCTGGTCCTGGATATAGCCATGCCACGGGCACTGGCCCTGTACCTGGCACTGGCCCTGCAACTGGCCCTGGCAATGACCCTGCACCTGTAACCTTGGCCCAGGCCCTGCACCTGGCCCTGAAACTGGCACTGGCCCTGCACCTGGCTTTGGCCCTGACACTGCACCTTGCAGTGGCCCTGAACCAGGCCCTGCACTTGGCCCTGCATCTGTCCCTGTCCCTGCACCTGGCCCTGGTCCTGCACCTGTCCCCGGCCCTGCACCTGGCCCTGGCCTTGGCCTTGCACCTGGACCTGGCTCTGACCCTCCACCTAGCCCTGGTATTGGCCCTGCACCTGGCACTGGACCTGCACCAGTCCCTGGCCCTGACCCTGCACCTGACCTTGGCCCTGGCCCTGCACCTGGCCCTGAACCTGGCACTGGTCCTCCACCTGGCCCTGGCCCTGCACCTGGCCCTGCACCTACCCTGGCCCTGGAAATGGCCCTGAATCTGGCCATGCACCTGGGCCTGTCCCTGCACCTGGCCCTGTCCCTGCACCTGGCCCTGAACTTGGCCCTGGCCCTGCAACTGTCCCTGGCCCTGCACCTGGCCCTGGCCCTGCACCTGGCCCTGGCCCTGCACCTGGCCCTAGCCCTGACCCTCCATCTAGCCCTGACCCTGGCCCTGCAACTGGCCCTGGCCCTTGCCCTGTACCTGGAACTGCACCTTGCTCAGGCTCTTGCCCTTGCCTTGGCCCTGCACCTGGCCCTGGCCCTGGCCTTGGCCCTGCACCTGGCCCAGACCCTGTACCTGACCCTGGCCCAGAACCTGGCCCTCCACCTAGCCCTGGCCCTGGCCCTGCACCTTACCCTGGACCTGGACCTGGCCCTGTACCTGGCCATGCACCTGGCCATGGCACTGGCTTGCACCTGGCCCTGGCCTTGGCCCTGCACCTGACCTTGGCCTTGGCCCTGCACCTGGCCCTGGCCCTGACCCTGGCCCTCCACATAGCCCTAGCCCTGGCCCTGCAACTGGCCCTGGACCTGGCCCTGGCCCTGCACCTGACCTTGGCCCTGGCCCTGCACCAGGCCCTGAACCTGGCCCTGGCCCTACCTGTCCGTGCACCTGGCACTGGCCCTGGCCCTGCACCTGGATCTGGCCCAGTACCTGTCCCTGGCCCTGCACCTGGCCCTGGCCCTGCACCTGGCCCTGGCCCTGCACCTGGCCCTGCATATGGCCCTGTACCTGGCCCTGCACCTGGCACTGAAACTGGCCCTGCACCTAGCCCTGGACCTGCACCTGGCACTGGCCATGTACCTGGCCCTGCACCTTGACCTAGACCTGGCTCTGCACCTGACCTTGGCCCTGGCCCTGCACCAGGCCCTGAACCTGGCCCTGGCCCTACCTGTCCGTGCACCTGGCACTGGCCCTGGCCCTGCACATGGATCTGGCCCAGTAACTGTCCCTGGCCCTGCACCTGTCCCTGGCCCTGCACCTGGCCCTGGATGTGAACCTGGACTTGGCCCTGCACCTGGCCCTGGTCCTGGATATGGCCATGCCACTGGCACTGGCCATGTACCTGGCACTGGCCCTGCAACTGGCCCTGGCAATGACCCTGCACCTGTAACCTTGGCCCAGGCCCTGCACCTGGCCCTGAAACTGGCACTGGCCCTGCACCTGGCTTTGGCCCTGACACTGCACCTTGCAGTGGCCCTGAACCAGGCCCTGCACCTGGCCCTGCATCTGTCCCTGTCCCTGCACCTGGCCCTGGTCCTGCACCTGTCCCCGGCCCTGCACCTGGCCCTGGCCTTGGCCTTGCACCTGGACCTGGCCCTGACCCTCCACCTAGCCCTGGTATTGGCCCTGCACCTGGCACTGGACCTGCACCAGTCCCTGGCCCTGACCCTGCACCTGACCATGGCCCTGGCCCTGCACCTGGCCCTGAACCTGGCACTGGTCCTCCACCTGGCCCTGGCCCTGCACCTGGCCCTGCACCTACCCTGGCCCTGGAACTGGCCCTGAATCTGGCCATGCACCTGGGCCTGTCCCTGCACCTGGCCCTGTCCCTGCACCTGGCCCTGAACCTGGCCCTGGCCCTGCAACTGTCCCTGGCCCTGCAACTGGCCCTGGCCCTGACCGTGCACCTGACCTTTGACCTGGCCCTGCACCTGGCCCTACCTGGCACTGGTCCTCCACCTGGCCCTGGCCCTGCACCTGGCCCTGCACCTACCCTGGCCCTGGAACTGGCCCTGAATCTGGCCATGCACCTGGGCCTGTCCCTGCACCTGGCCCTGACCCTCCACCTGGCCCTAAACCTGGCCCTGGCCCTGCAACTCTCCCTGGTCCTGCACCTGGCCCTAGCCCTGACCCTGGCCCTCCATCTAGCCCTGGCCCTGCACCTGGAACTGGCCCTGGCCCTGTACCTGGAACTGTACCTTTCCCAGGCCCTGGCCCTTGCCTTGGCCCTGCACCTGGAACTGGCCCTGGTCTTGGCCCTGCACCTGGCCCTGGCCCTGCACCTGGCCCTGGCCCAGACCCTGGCCCTCCACCTAGCCCTGGCCCTGGCCCTGCACCTTACCATGGACCTGGCCCTGGTCCTGAACCTGGCCATGCACCTGGCCCTGGCCCTGGCCCTGGCTTGCACCTGGCCCTGGCCATGGACATGGCCCTGCAACTGTCACTGGCCCTGTAACTGGCACTGGCACTGCACCTAGACCTGGCCCTGAACCTGCACCTGGCCCTGGCCCTTCACCTGGCCCTGCACCTGGCCGTGCATCTGGCCCTGGAACTGGCCCTGAACCTGGGCCTGGTCCTGCACTTGGCCTTGGCCCTGCACCTGGCTCTGTCCGTGGCCTTGGCCTTCCACTTGGCCTTGGCCCTGCACCTGGCCATGAACCTGACCCTTGCCCTGCACCTGGCCCTGGCCCTGCACCTGGACCTGGCCCTGCACCTGGCCCTGCACCTGGCCCTGGCCCTCCACCTAGCCCTGGCCCTGGCCCTGCACCTTGATCTGCCCCTGCACCTGTCCCTGGCCCTGCACATGTCCTTGGCCCTGAGGCTGGCCCTTGCCCTGCACCTGTCCCTGGACCTGCACCTTGATCTGGCCCTGGCCCTGCACCTGGCCCTGTACCTGACCCTGGCCTTGGATGTGAACATGGCCGTGGCCCTGCCCCTGGCCATGTTCATGGCCTTGGCCCTGCATCTGTCCCTGGCCCTGCACCTGGACCTGGCCGTGGCCCTGCACCTGGCCCTGGCCTTGGCCCTGCACCTGGACCTGGCCCTGACCCTAGCCCTCTACCTAGCCCTGGCCCTGGCCCTGCACCTGGCCCTGGACCTGGCCCTGGCCCTGCACCTGGCCCTGCAACTGACCCTGGCCTTGGCCCTGGCCTTGGCCCTGCACCAGGCCCTGCTCCTGCACCTGGCCCTGGCCCACACCCTGGCCCTCCACCTAGCCCTGGCCCTGGCCCTGCACCTTACCCTGGACCTGGCCCTGGCCCTGTGCCTGGCCATGCAACTGGCCCTGGCCCTGGCTTGCACCTGGCCCTGGACATGGCCCTGCAACTGGCACTGGCCCTGTAACTGGCACTGGCACTGAACCTAGACCTGGCCCTGAACCTGCACCTGGCCCTGGCCCTTCACCTGGCCCTGCACCTGGCCATGCATCTGGCCCTGGATCTGGCCCTGAACCTGGGCCTGGTCCTGCACCTAGCCTTGGCCCTGCACCTGGACCTGAACCTGGCCCTGGCCCTGCACCTGGCCCTGGCCCTGCACCTGGCCCTGGCCCTGCACCTGGCCCTGCATATGGCCCTGTACCTGGCCCTGCACCTGGCACTGAACCTGGCCCTGCACCTAGCCCTGGACCTGCACCTGGCACTGGCCATGTACCTGGCAGTGCACCTGGCCCTGGCCTTGGCCCTGCACCTGACCCTGGCCTTGGCCCTGCACCTGGCCCTGACCCTGGCCCTACACCTAGCCCTGGCACTGGCCCTGCACCTGGACCTAGACCTGGCTCTGCACCTGACCTTGGCCCTGGCCCTGCACCAGGCCCTGAAACTGGCCCTGGCCGTACCTGTCCGTGCACCTGGCACTGGCCCTGGCCCTGCACATGGATCTGGCCCAGTACCTGTCCCTGGCCCTGCACCTGTCCCTGGCCCTGCACCTGGCCCTGGATGTGAACCTGGCCGTGGCCCTGCACCTGGCCATGTCCCTGAACCTGGCCCTGGCCCTGCACCAGGACATGCACCTGGCCCTGGCCTTGGCCTTGGCCCTGCACCTGGCGCTGGTCCTGGATATGGCCATGCCACTGGCACTGGCCATGTACCTGGCACTGGCCCTGCAACTGGCCCTGGCAATGACCCTGCACCTGTAACCTTGGCCCAGGCCCTGCACCTGGCCCTGAAACTGGCACTGGCCCTGCACCTGGCTTTGGCCTTGACACTGCACTCTTGCAGTGGCTCTGAACCAGGCCCTGCACCTGGCCCTGCATCTGTCCCTGTCCCTGCACCTGGCCCTGGTCCTGCACCTGTCCCCCGGCCCTGCACCTGGCCCTGGCCTTGGCCTTGCACCTGGACCTGGCCCTGACCCTCCACCTAGCCCTGGATTGGCCCAGCACCTGGCACTGGACCTGCACCAGTCCCTGGCCCTGACCCTGCACCTGACCTTGGCCCTGGCCCTGCACCTGGCCCTGAACCTGGCACTGGTCCTCCACCTGGCCCTGGCCCTGCACCTGGCCCTGCACCTACCCTGGCCCTGGAACTCGCCCTGAATCTGGCCATGCACCTGGGCCTGTCCCTGCACCTGGCCCTGTCCCTGCACCTGGCCCTGAACCTGGCCCTGGCCCTGACCCTCCATCTAGCCCTGGCCCTGGCCCTGCAACTGGCCCTGGCCTTTGCCCTGTACCTGGAACTGCACCTTGCCCAGGCTCTGGCCCTTGCCTTGGCCCTGAACCTGGCCCTGGCCCTGGCCTTGGCCCTGCACCTGGCCCAGGCCCTGTACCTGGCCCTGGCCCAGAACCTGGTCCTCCACCTAGCCCTGGCCCTGTACCTGGCCATGCACCTGGCCCTGGCCCTGGCTTGCACCTGGCCCTGGCCCTGGACATGGCCCTGCAACTGGCACTGGCCCTGTAACTGGCCCTGGCACTGCACCTAGACCTGGCCCTGAACCTGCACCTGGCCCTGGCCCTTCACCTGGCCCTGCACCTGGCCGTGCATCTGGCCCTGGAACTGGTCCTAAACCTGGGCCTGGTCCTGCACCTGGCCTTGGCCCTGGTCCTGGCCCTGTCCGTGGCCTTGGACTTGCAATTGGCCTTGGCCCTGCACCTGGCCCTGAACCTGACCCTGGCCCTGCACCTGGCCCTGGCCCTGCACCTGGCCCTGGCCTTGGCCCTGCACCTGGCCCTGGCCCTGAACGTGGCCCTCCACATAGCCCTGGCCCTGGCCCTGCAACTGGCCCTGAACCTGGCCCTGGCCCTGCACCTGACCTTGGCCCTGGCCCTGCACCAGGCCCTGAACCTGGCCCTGGCCCTACCTGTCCGTGAACCTGGCACTGGCCCTGGCCCTGCACCTGGATCTGGCCCAGTACCTTTCCCTGGCCCTGCACCTGGCCCTGGCCTTGCACCTGCACCTGGGCCTGGCACGGCACTGAACCTGGCCCTGCACCTGACACTGACCCTGCACCTGTGACCTTGGCCCTGTCCTGCAACTGGCACTTGCCCTGCACATGGCCCTGGCCTTGCACCTGGCACAGGCCCTGCACCAGGCCCTGAAACTGGAACTGGCCCTGAACCTGGCTTTGGCCCTGACACTGCCCCTGGCAGTGGCCCTGAACCAGGCCCTGCACCTGGCCCTGCATCTGTCCCTGTCCCTGCACCTGGCCCTGGTCCTGCACCTGGCCCTGGCCCTGCACCTGGCCCTGGCCTTGGCCCTCCACCTAGCCCTGGTATTGGCCCTGCACCTGGCACTGGACCTGCACCAGGCCCTGGCCCTGCACCTGGACCTGGCCCTGACCGTGCACCTGACCTTTGCCCTGGCCCTGCACCTGGCCCTGAACCTGGCACTGGTCCTAAACCTGGCTCTGGCCCTGCACCTGGCCCTGGCCCTGCACCTACCCTGGCCCTGGAACTGGCCCTGAATCTGGTCATGCACCTGGGCCTGTCCCTGCACCTGGCCCTGTCCCTCCACCTGGCCCTGAACCTGGCCCTGGCCCTGCAACTCTCCCTGGCCCTGCACCTGGCCCTAGCCCTGACCCTGGCCCTCCATCTAGCCCTGGCCCTGGCCCTGCAACTGGCCCTGGCCCTGGCCCTGTACCTGGAAATGTACCTTTCCCAGGCCCTGGCCCTTGCCTTGGCCCTGCTCCTGGAATTGGCCCTGGTCTTGGCCCTGCACCTGGCCCTGGCCCTGCACCTGGCCCTGGCCCAGACCCTGGCCCTCCACCTAGCCCTGGCCCTGGCCCTGCACCTTACCCTGGACCTGGCCCTGGCCCTGTACCTGGCCATGCACCTGGCCCTGGCCCAGACCCTGGCTTGCAGCTGGCCCTGGCCCTGGACATGGCACTGCAACTGTCACTGGCCCTGTAACTGGCACTGGCACTGCACCTAGACCTGGCCCTGAACCTGCACCTGGCTCTTGCCCTTCACCTGGCCCTGCACCTGGCCGTGCATCTGGCCCTGAAACTGACCCTGAACCTGGGCCTGGTCCTGCACCTGGCCTTGGCCCTGCACCTGGCCATGAACCTGACCCTGGCCCTGCACCTGGCCCTGGCCCTGCACCTGGGCCTGGCCCTGCACCTGGCCCTGGCCCTGCACCTGGCCCTGCATATGGCCCTGTACCTGGCCCTGCACCTGCCACTGAACCTGGCCCTGCACCTAGCACTGGACCTGCACCAGGCCCTGGCCATATATCTGGCAGTGCACCTGGCCCTGGCCTTGGCCCTGAACCTGGCCCTGGCCCTGCAACTGACCCTGGCCCTGCACCTGGACCTAGCCCTGGCCCTGGCCCTCCATCTAGCCCTGGCCCTGGCCCTGCAGATGGCCATGGCCCTGGCCCTGTACCTGGAACTGCACCTTGCCCAGGCCCTGGCCCTTGCCGTGGCCCTGCACCTGGCCCTGGCCCTGGCCTTGGCCCTGCCCCTGGGCCTGGCTCTGCACCTGGCCCGGGCCAAGACCCTGGCCCTCCACCTAGCCCTGGCCCTGGCCCTGCACCTTACACTGGACCTGGCCCTGGCCCTGAACCTGGCCATGCACCTGGCCCTGGCCCTGGCCCTGGCTTGCACCTGGCCCTGGCCCTGGACATGTCCCTGCAACTGTCACTTGCCCTGTAACTGGCACTGGCACTGTACCTATACCTGGCCCTGAACCTGCACCTGGCCCTTGCCCTTCACCTGGCCCTGCACCTGGCCGTGCATCTGGCCCTGGAACTGGCCCTGAACCTGGGCCTTTTCCTGCACCTGGCCTTGGCCCTGCACCTGGCCTTGAACCTGAACCTGGCCCTGCACCTGGCCATGGCCCTTCACCTGGGCCTGGCCCTGCAACTGGCCCTGGCCCTGCACCTGGCCCTGCATATGGCCCTGTACCTGGCCCTGCACCTGGCACTGATCCTGGCCCTGCACCTAGCCCCGGACCTGCACCTGGCCCTGGCCATGTACCTGGCAATGCACCTGGCCCTGGCCTTGGCCCTGCACCTGACCCTGGCCTTGGCCCTGCACCTGTCCCTGGCCCTGACCCTGGCCCTCCACCTTGCCCTGGCCCTGGCCCTGACCCTGGCCCTGGCCCTGCACCTACCCTGGCCCTGGAACTGGCCCGGAATCTGGCCATACACCTGGCCCTGTCCCTGCACCTGGCCCTGAACCTGGCCCTGGCCCTGCAACTGACCCTGGCCCTGCACCTGGACCTAGCACTGGCCCTGGCCCACCATCTAGCCCTTGCCCTGGCCATGCAGCTGGCCCTGGCCCTGGACCTGTACCTGGAACAGCACCTTGCCCAGGCCCTGGCCCTTGCCATGGCCCTGCACCTGGCCCTGGCCCTGGCATTGGCCCTGGCCTTGGCCCTGCACCTGGGCCTGGCCGTGCACCTGGCCCTGGCCAAGACCCTGGCACTCCAACTAGCCCTGGCCCTGGCCCTGCACCTTATCCTGGACCTGGCCCTGGCCCTGAACCTGGCCATGCACCTGGCCCTGGCCCTGGCCCTGGCTTGCACCTGGCCCTGGCCATGGACATGGCCCTGCAACTGTCACTGGCCCTGTAACTGGCACTGGCACTGCACCTAGACCTGGCCCTGAACCTGCACCTGGCCCTGGCCCTTCACCTGGCCCTGCACCTGGCCGTGCATCTGGCCCTGGAACTGGCCCTGAACCTGGGCCTGGTCCTGCACCTGGCCTTGGCCCTGCACCTGGCTCTGTCCGTGGCCTTGGCCTTCCACTTGGCCTTGGCCCTGCACCTGGCCCTGAACCTGACCCTGGCCCTGCACCTGGCCCTGGCCCTGGCCCTGGCCCTGCACCTGGCCCTGGCCCTGCACCTGGCCCTGCATATGGCCCTGTACCTGGCCCTGCACCTGGCACTGAACCTGGCCCTGCACCTAGCCCTGGACCTGCACCAGGCCCTGGCCTTGTACCTGGTAGTGCACCTGGCCCTGGCCTTGGCCCTGCACCTGACCCTGGCCTTGGCCCTGCACCTGGCCCTGGCCCTGACCCTGGCCCTCCACCTGACCTTGGCCATGGCCCTGCACCTGGCCCTGAACCTGGCCCTACCTGTCCGTGCACTTGGCACTGGCCCTGGCCCTGCACCTGGATCTGGCCCAGTACCTGTCCCTGGCCCTGCACCTCTCCCTGGCCCTGCACCTGTCCCAGGCCCTGCACCTACCCTGGCCCTGGAACTGGCCCTGAATCTGGCCATGCACCTGGGCCTGTCTCTGCACCTGGCCCTGTGCCTGCACCTGGCCCTGAAACTGGCCCTGGCCCTGCAACTGACCCTGGCCCTGCACCTGGACCTAGCCCTGGCCCTGGCCCTCCATCTAGCCCTGGCCCTAGCCCTGCAGGTGGCCCAGGCCCTGGCCCTGCACCTGGCCCTCGTCCTGCACCTGTCCCTGGCCCTGCACTGGGCCCTGGCCCTGCACTGGGCCCTGGCCCTGGCCTTGGCCCTGCACCTGGCCCTGGCCCTGACACTGGCCATCCACCTAGCCCTGGCCCTGGCCCTGCACCTTGCCCTGGACCTGGCCCTGGTCTTTGCCCTTTCACTGTCCTTGTCCCTGGCTGTTCTGTCCTTGGCCCTGGCACTGCACCTGGCCCTGATATAGGCCCTGGCCCTGGCCCTGGCCCTGCACCTGGCCCTGGCCCTGCACCTGGCCCTGGCCCTGGCCCTGCACCTGGCCCTGGCCATGGCCCTGCACCTGGCCCTGGCCTTGGCCCTGCACCTGGCCCTCCACCTAGCCCTGCCCTGGCCCTGCACCTAGCCCTGGACCTGGCCCTGGCCTTTGCCCTTTCACTGGCCCTGTCCTGGCTATTCTGTGATTGGCCCTGGCACTGCACCTGGCCCTGATATAGGCCCTGGCCCTGGCCGTTCTGGCCATTACCAGGTGCAGGGCCAGGGCCAGGTGCAGGCGCAGGGTCAGTGCCTGTGACAGGTTCAGGGCCATGACCAGGGTCAGGGCAAGGGCCTGGGCCAGGGCCTGGGTCAGGGTCAGGGCCAGGGCCAGGGGCAGGGCCAGGTGCAGGGCCAGGGCCAGAGTCAGGGTCAGGGCCAGGGCCAGGTGTAGGGCCAGTGCCAGGGCCAGGTGCAGGGCCAGGGGCAGGGCCATGGCCGGGGCCATGGTCAGTGCCAGGTGCAGTGCCAGGGCCAGGGCCAGGTTCAGGCTCAGGGCCAGGTGCATGGCCACGGCCAGGTGCAGGGCCAGGGCCAAGGCTAGGTGCAGGGCCAGGTGCAGGGCCAGGGCCAGGTGCAGGGCCAGGGCCAGGTGCAGGGCCAGGGACAGGGCCAGGGCCAGGTGTAGGGCCAGGGCCAGGTGCAGGGCCAGTGCCAGGGCCAGGTGCTGGGCCAGGGTAATGGCCATGTGCAGGGCCTGGACCAGGTGCATGGCCATGGCCAGGTAGAGTGCCAGAGCCAGGGCCAGGTTTAGGGCCAGGGCAGGGCCAGGTGCAGGGCCAGGACCAGTTGCAGGGCCAGGTGCAGGGCCTGGGCCAGGTGCAGGGCCAGGGCCAGGTGCAGGGCCAGTGCTAGGGCCCGGTGTAGGGCCAGGTGCAGGGTCATTGCCAGGGCTTTTTGCTGGGCCAGGTCCAGGTCCAGGTCCATCGCCAGTGTGAGGGCCAGGTCAGGGCCAGGGCCAGGGCCAGGTGCAGGGCCAGTGCAAGGGGCAGGGCCAAGGCCAGTGCCAGGGCCAGGGACAGAACAGCCAGGGACATGGCCAGTGAAAGGGCAAATGCCAGGGCCTGGTCCAGGGCCAGGTTCAGAGCCAGGGACAGAATGGCCAGTGACAGAACCAGGGTGAGAAAAGCCAGGGCCAGTATGGCCAAGGCAATAACTGCCAGGGCCAGATTAATTCAAGGCCAGTGCCAGAACGGCCAGGGACAGAACTGCCATGTCCAGAATTGCCATGGCCAGGGCCAAAACGTCCAGGGCGATAACTACCATGGCCAGATCATTCAAGGCCGGGCCAGAACTGCAAGGGACAGAAAGACCAGGGACAGGGACAGACAGGCCAGTTTCAAGGATAGAACAACCAGAACCAGTTCCAGAGCGAGTGCTTGGGCCACAGCAAGAAAGGAAGTCCAGGGCCAGGGCCAAATCAGCCAGGGCTAAGTTCAGATCAGCCAGGGCTAAGTTCAGAATGGCCAGGGCCAGAAATCCATGGGCAAAGGCCAGAAAGGCCAGGGCCAGAACGGCAAGGGCCAGGGCCAGGGCCAGAAAGTCCTATACCAGAACCCAGGACCTGAAGGACCAGGTTCAGGGCAAGAAAATCCAGAGCCAGAAAGGACAGTGCTAGAATGTACAGGGCAAGTGCCAGAAGGGCCATGGCTTATATAACCAGGCCAGACCCAGAAGGGCCAGGGCCAGTACGGCAAAAGCCAGAATGACCTGGGTAAGGGTCATAATGGCCAGGGTCAGGAACATGACCTGGGCCAGTGTGAGGGGAAGGACAGAACAGCCAGGGTCAGTGTGAGGGCCAAGGACAGAACAGCCAGGGCCAGGGCCAATATCAGGGCCATGTCCAGTTCCAGGGCCAGTGACAGAACATACAGGGATAGGGCCAGTGACAGGGCAAAGGCCAGGTCCAGGTCCAGGGCCAGGTTCAGGGCCAGTGACAGAATGGCCAGAGACACAACCAGGGTGAGAACGACCAGGACCATAACTACCATGGCCAGATCGTTCAAGTCCGGGCCAGAACAGCAAGGGACAGAAAGGCCAGGGCCAGGGACAGACCAGCCAGGTTCAAGGTTAGAACAACCAGACCCTTTTCCAGAGCAAATGCTTGGGCCAGAGCAAGAAAGGAAATGGCCAGGGCCAGGGCCAGGGCCAAATCAGCCAGGGCTAAGTCCAGATTAGCCAGGGCTAAGTCCAGAAGGGCCAGGGCCAGAAATCCAAGGGCAAAGGACAGAAAGGCCAGGGCCAGAACGGCCAGGGCCAGAGCCAATATCAGGGCCAGGTCCAGTGCCAGGGCCAGGGACAGAACATCTAGGGACAGGGCCAGTGACAGTGCTAAGGCCAGGGCCAGGTCCAGGGCCAGGTTCAGGGCCAGGGACAGAATGGCCAGGGACAGAACAAGGGTGAGAAAGGCCAGTGCCTGAATGGCCAGGGCCATAAAAGCAAGGGCCAGATCGTTCAAGGCTGGGCCAGAACAGCAAGGGACAGCAAGGCCAGGGCCAGGGACAGACCGGACAGGTTCAAGGATAGAACAACCAGACCCAGTTCCAGAGCAAATGCTTGGGCCAGAGCAAGAAAGGAAATGGCCAGGGCCAGGGCCAAATCAGCCAGGGCTAAGTCCATATCAACCAGGGCTAAGTCCAGAACGGCCAGGGCCAGAAATCCAAGGGCAAAGGACAGAAAGGCCAGGGCCAGAATGGCCAGGGCCAGGGCCAGGGCCAATATCAAGGCCAGGTCCAGTGCCAGGGCCAGGGACAGAACATCCAGGGACAGGGCCAGTGACAGGGCAAAGGCCAGGGCCAGGTTCAGTGCCAGGGACAGAATGGCCAGGCACAGAACCAGGGTGAGAAAAGCCAGGGCAAAAATGGCCAAGGCAATAACTGCCAAGGCCAGATCGTTCAAGGCCAGGGCCAGAATGGCCAGGGACAGAACAGCCATGTCCAGAATTGCCCTGGCCAGGGCCAGAACGTCCAGGGCCATAACTACCATGGTCAGATCGTTCAATGCCGGGTCAGAACAGCAAGGGACAGAAAGGCCAGGGCCAGGGACAGACCGGACAGGTTCAAGGATAGAACAACCAGTCCCAGTTCCAGAGCAAGTGCTTGGGCCACAGCAAGAAAGGAAAGGACCAGGGCCAGGGCCAGGGCCAGGGCCAAGGCCAAATCAGCCAGGGCTAAGTCCAGATCAGCCAGGGCTAAATTCAGAACGGCCAGGGCCAGAAATCCATGGGCAAGGGCCAGGGCCAGGGCCAGAAAGTCCTGTACCAGAACCCAGGACCTGAATGACCAGGATCAGGGCAAGAAAGCCAGAGCCAGAAAGGCCAGTACTAGAATGTCCAGGGCAAGTGCCAGAATGGCCATGGATTGTATGGCCAGGCCAGTCCCAGAATGGCCAGGGCCAGTACGGCAAGAGTCAAAATGACCTGGGTAAGGGTCAGAAGGGCCAGGGCAGGAACATGGCCAGGGCCAGTGTGAGGGCCAAGGACAGAACAGCCAAGGCCAGGGCCAGGGCCAGGGCCAGGGCCAGGGCCAGGTCCAGGGCCAGGACCAATCCTGCACATTTGCTTTGTATTATATAAAGCAATTCATATTGGAGGAAACTGTTAATATTTTAACCACCTAATTACCTGGGTTAAGGAATGAGCGCTCACAATATTGTGTATTCACAAGTTAAGATATGTTTGGTTAAAGATTTGATTTAATTTTAATTATGTAGTGCCAGTGCATGTATTTGTGTTTGCTCCCACTTGTTCCCAAGAATTTTAGCCTTTTGTAAGAATAGTAATACTATTCTTAAAAAGAAGAGAATAAATACAAAAGTAAAATTAATGAAAATTTAAAGCATATATATTCAGTTTGAACACTTATGAAAACAAAAAAGAAAACAGTAAATAATCTATATCAAGGGTCATAATAGGCTTAGAATGCAAATATATGCAAAACAAAATAAGAAAGCTAAATATGGAATTTTTCATCTCTAAAGCACTCCCATATACTCGGTACCGGTTTCTGCAATAAGGTGGTCATAAAAGAAATCAATGTTTCTTTCATAGAGACATTTTCATTTGAAATACTCAAGACTTTTTCTAAAATGTGACTCCCTGGAAAATGAGAATTTTATGAGTCTACAGTTGCCGTGGTAGTAGGCCAGAATGGACCCCACAAAGTTGACTTAGGATCTCCACACGAATGTCATTGTCTAAAACCAGGTAATTAATTTACAGACACACACAACAGAATTTGTTCTGTTTCTTTTTCTGGTAAAAATGTCTTTGACATGGTATTTTATAGCATCTTTGCATAATCCATTTTGAAGGCAATACTTCAAGTTGAAGCACCCATGGGCAAATAGTGAGGACATGAAGAAGCATGGAATTTGAAGTAATAATTACTTATATTCATATCCACAGCACAATAAGCTATGTTGTGGAATAATGGCATATGCCACGGGGTTGCTCATGCTGCCTGAGTGAGTTCCAGCATTTTTAAGTTGCAGATCAAACTCAATTCTCCAGCACGTGTGGAACAAAGTGTTGTGGACTGGAGTTTGTAAGCCTGTAATCAGAAACAGCAGCTCAGTCCTATTGCGGTAAATAAGGATCAGGATAAACAAATAGGCCGAATAGATGTTTATTCAGGGAGAAATAACTTACAACCTAGACAGATGAACACCAGGAAATTCAACCCGATCCTCTCCTGTCCGAGTCACGCCAGAAAGAGAGCGCCTTCCTGGCCCCCTCCGACCTCCTTCCTCAGGTCACCTCCGCCCATCGCTCCCCCCCCCCAATGGGCGTGGTCAGTGCTACAGAAGGATTACCTCACTACAATTCCCCTTTTAGTCTAAAGAAAATATTTAGGCTTAATACAAAACTATATACAAAACTGTGAATAACAAGTGTGCTCTAAGAAAAGGAAAATCGAGAACAAAATGACCTACATATCTAGTCCTAGGGTGAGGGCATAATGGAGTTTACAATAGAGTTGTCCTAAGCTGGAAAACGTAAGTCTAATACCTAATATATCTAACTAGGAAGAGAGAATAATAGTTGTGATAGTTTAATCTTCAACCTCATCAAGACCTGAGAAGGAAAATAACAATACTAGAGTAGACAGGAAATGCGGATGGACAACTTCCAAAAGGTGCAGCCAGGACAGAAACAGCAAGCCACCTGAACAGTCACCCTAGGTCTCACAGCGACGTTGGTACACCCAGATTTGGCTAAGGCCAAGAGAACTTGACAGACCACAAAAACAGCAGGGAAATAGAATGGCTGTCTTACCCTGACTTGGCAAGGTCAAGCAGTCTTCTATATTTGTCTCCTGCAAGCACATAGGACTGCATGTCCAAATCAGTGGTCAAGGTGGGGGCAATTCTATGCCCAACAGGCCATTAGCTGAGGCGAGATTGAACTCCAGCAGGAGCAACAACAGTGTCCAACATATTTTCGAGAAAGTGCACGGTGCTATCAGGAGCAACAGTGTCTCATGTCAATGGAGTACTAATATTAAAACATTTAAATGCCATGTTCTGCATGTCTATGAAGTGATTGAAGATTAAGCATCTATATCTGACTAATCTCATAGGTACAGGAAATGTGAGTGAAGATAATCTGTAATACTCGGGAACTTAGCTAAAAAGACTGATTAAAACTTTCCTCAGTAAAGCAGGAACAAATACTTAAACAATATAACTATTTACATATACCTACATGTAAATCCCTAAAATAGAGGTAGAGTATAAGTGTCAAGACAAGAGGTAGAACTATAAAGGGCAGCAAGATAAATATCCCAAATTGTATCAATATACAAAATGTCTTGAATACAGGAAAAGTATACATACATAGAATATGGTAAAAAATAATGTGTATAAAATATTATAAGTGGAAACATTTAACACAATATAACAAAATATAAACTTAATTTTACATAGCTTACCACATAGGAATACATAACAATGTAAGCTGTAAAATACTATCTCATTCTTACTCAAATTCTCAAGAAAATAGGCTAATCTACCTAAATCCCATCTAAACCATATCTTTACCAACCATTCCCTATTCCTGTCTAAAAGATAAACCTGAGTGTAAGCATCACCCAATCCCAAATAACTAAAACCAACCCAAAGACGATGACTATTATCCCAAAATTCCAAGGGTAGGGAAAGGGGGCGTAGTCATATTAAGATTACTTTCTGCTGAAATGGGAGGATGATTGCTCCAATGGATCCTGTAGGAAGAAAATTTTTAGCAACCAAATTTCTCAACAGAACTGGCTGTGACATATGTAGTTAGTCACTGTGTGGCAGAAAATTCTTGACTGTAGTTCTATTTGAAACTGGCCAGCGTGTAATAAAAAGGTGCACAATTACAGCTAGCTAGTCATGAGTTGTCTCGAGCAAAACAGTCTCAAACCGGTTTT
The DNA here is from genome assembly GCF_943737965.1 of Phodopus roborovskii. Classification (NCBI taxonomy): domain Eukaryota; kingdom Metazoa; phylum Chordata; class Mammalia; order Rodentia; family Cricetidae; genus Phodopus; species Phodopus roborovskii. The sequence continues at coordinate 57,720 of NW_026125819.1, forward strand.
AGGGTGATGTTTGTAGTTCTGATGCATCAGGTTGAGTCAAGTGGAAACGATGATGTGGGGCCCCATCTTCTTTTCGGAGAGTTTAAAGGGCAGGAGTCTCTGTGTATCATTTGGGACTGGCGTCGCAGCGGCAGGACAATACCAGGTGGCGGGCAGAAAAACAGTACTCGTTACAGATGGCGCCCAACGTGGGGCACGAACCCACGACCCTGAGATTAAGAGTCTCATGCTCTACCGACTGAGCTAGCCAGGTGGGTGCCGCCGGGCGGGTGCCGCCCGGGCGGGTGCCGCCAAGAGCCTCTGTGCTAATGCAAAGTCCCGTGCGGAAATGGGCAAAAAATGTTAAGCGGTGAGTGCCTTCTCAGGTCTGCTTTAGCGGCAAAGATCTCCTTTGCAGTAAGGAAGAGGCAAATGTCCCAAAGCTGTGGTGAGTCCACCTGGTTAAACCCTGCCCATTGGGGAAGGTGGGGGGGGGGGCGGCTTCTGCCGCCTGGGGGCAAAACCCAGGTAAATCCCACTTCTGACACCAGATATTGTGGTAAATAAGGATCAGGATAAACAAATAGGCCGAATAGATGTTTACTCAGGGAGAAATAACTTACAACCTAGACAGATGAACACCAGGAAATTCAACCCGATCCTCTCCTGTCCGAGTCACGCCAGAAAGAGAGCGCCTTCCTGGCCCCCTCCGACCTCCTTCCTCAGGTCACCTCCGCCCATCGCTCCACCCCCCAATGGGCGTGGTCAGTGCTACAGAAGGACTACCTCACTACACAGTCCCATGTCAATTCCTCAGTCAGTGAGTGTGGACAGGTGGAAGACAAGCTATCATTGATGAAAGGAAGACAGAGACATAATATGATGTCAGGCAGGTTCAGTCAGTACTGTAAGCTCCATTTTATTCATACACCAAACTTAAGTAGTCAAACAAAGGTGCGGCAATGGAAGGGGACATCTATTAATATGTATAAAGGGAAAACAGAAATTGCTTCCACTAATGCTAAAGGTACTCCATAATTGCAGATACTATGTGTCTTCAGTCACCCAATTGCTGCACTTCCTCCCTTACTTCAGGGTGGTTAACCTGTCTACTCCCAAATCATTGCTATTTAGATAGGAGACATTCATCATCAAGGCACAGGTGTCCTGTAGCAGGAAAGATAATGTCTTAAGGAAAATAGGAGTTACTGGAGCACTTTGAACTCATGACAAGTTGGAATGGATTCCCATGTAGGAGATGAGAAACTTCAGACTGGCAGAATATATTCCAGGGCTGCCAAAGCCATACAGAAGCCTTGTATGTAAACAGATGATGAGGTCTACCTTTAACTGCTTGGTGGCAGTGCAAATGTTTAATCCCAGGACACAGGAGGCTGCCTGATTTTGCTTAGGTTGAGGCCAGCCAAATCCACAGAATGAGTTTAAGTCCTGCAGAGATAAACCCTGTTTTGAAAACAAAAACAAAACAGAACAAAGTCACATAAAGGAAAAATCAGATCAACCTTCTGGTGGTAGCCTACATGTATAAATGGTATTGAAGCAGGAAGCTTTCCCTCTTTGGCTACTTACCCTAGCTCTGGGTACCAAGTTTATTCCTTTACTGCCATTAGAGCCTACTTTTTTGGAATTTTGATGTACAATGACCACCTGACACATCCATCCTTATAAACTAAAAAACTGCTGTACTCTTCAGATTCCCATTGGTAGGCAACCATTGTTGGACTAAATATATCACAGCTTGTGAGATATCGTAATAAATCCACTTTCTCCATATATGAAGAGATTCATCCTACATTCCTTTTCATGCAGAGAACCTTGGTTACTGCAGCTGGCGTTTGTTTTGTTTTATTTTTTATATGCTTACTGAAGATGTATTCCTCTGTAAATATTCAATTTTCCATGAAGACTACTTTTCTCATTATGATGCCTTTGCCAAGTGTTTGCTCTGAATTTCAGGGATAAAATTCTACATTCATGGAGCCATCATCCAGCATTCTGCCACGAGAAAGATCATTTATCTTTTTTTGAGATGTGGCCCCTGGTTTTCTTTCCTGATTATCTGGAGTTCCTGTGACAAACAGGTAAAAAGAAAATTTAGTTCAACTTAACTCAGAGTTTAACCAAATAACAAATAACACATTTTGCATTCCTAAATCTCTTTGTGGTAGTTAACGAATATTTGGAGCTCCCTTGCAACTTTTTCACCAATAATCACTCAATCCATTTAAGAAAGTATATTTAGCTAGCAACACTGTGTCTACAAGGAAGAAAGGTAAATGCCTGTGTACTACAGAATGATAGCACGGGTCAGCAATAGGAAATTGCTATAGAAATTCACATCACTGCTGATATATAAAAGTCTTTGTGCTAGATGGAAATCAGTAACCATTGCAATTTGTCCTTAAGCACTCTGCAACCACCTGGGAGGTGCTTTTTTCACTCAGGCCTTAATAGCTAATCAGGCCCCTTTGTGACCTGCCTGTCAAAAGAATTGCAGGGCCCTTCTGGTCTGGATTTGAAGAGAAACTGCAGCCAGTGGTTTTGAGTGATGTGCTTTGAGGAAGGGGAAACTGGAAAACCACAGCATGGTGAGTGAGGGGCTGCCGCCCTCAGATCGGTAGTGGGAGATAGTGAGGTGATGGATCCAGTGTGGTGGATATTCGCTGGATCTGGTTGGGAAGCTGCAAGGAGACAACCTGTCCCGTGAGTTCTCATATATTCCTTGAAAAAACCAGAAGCTAGAGGCAGTCCACCAAAAACTATTCTGTGGGCTGTATCTGCTTTGAGTACTGTAAGCAGGAAGGTGTCTATGGAAATATTTTTTAAGTCAACTTCTACATACTTCAGGTGCACCCACTGAAAGCAAGGCAACAAACTTCCAGAGGCCTTTTAGTTAAGTATCTTTTATGAGTTCATCCATTTGCATTTTAATTTTATGTGTAAGATCCATGTATTGTTAATTTTCTGCAGGTTGTAAAAGGCATCTCATGTAAGGGTAGCACCGCACTATTGAGCAGTGATCTACAAGAGTTGAATTTGTAACAGAAATGATTTACAAATGCTTTTGAGATATTATGTCTCATAAAGTAGTATTTAACTGAGGTAGTACTGCGTCTAAAACACACAAAGATAAGTGTATGCTGACAAGTCCCGTTAGAATGTTGAATGCTAGATACACATTTGTTCTCCATGATTTTCGAGACATTTGACTCCAAACCATTACACAGAAGCTACTCCTGTGTTGCAAAGCATCTAGTCCCTTACCCTTATCATAGAACTGCCCCATAACAAGCTGCTCAGAGAGATATTACAGTGTCATAAGCAACTTTAAATTGTATTATATCATATAGTTGCAGTTTTCTTCTCCAGAAAAGCAAGTTCTACCACTGTGGCAATAAGACACCAGATTTTAAAAAGTAAACCAATGATGTATGAGTGGCCTGATAAAGCAAATCTTTTACTTAGGTCCTCATGCAGGGATGATTAACATTCTTAGAAGAGATAGTAACAACCAGGGGCCTAGGCCTTGAAAGATTTTCCTAAGGGCCTGGTGTATTGACAATAAAACACAGAACCTCATCAGAAAACAGGTATTGCATGGGAGAGCTGGTAATTGTATGAAGCAAAGCCTTTGTGGACAGGTTGCTTCAGATATGTAGATGTAAACCTACATAGAGCTATGGTTCTCAGTCCCAAGGCCACTGTGGGCTTAGTCAGCAATGATCATGAGATATTCTGTATTCCTTAGCACTGCATTGTTTTAGTGGTGTTCTCCTGAGTTTGTCCCATTGAGTGGGCTACTACTAACTTCACATAAGTATCCCCTTTCCTTCCATTTCCTCTGTGGAAATAGTATACAAGAGTCTATTCTCCTTAAGAAATTTTCATGGGATACATCTCCCTATCCCAGCTTTTTAAAAAAATCTTTTCTACCTTCTACATTTCCTAGCTATCACATTCCCCATCACCTTCACCTCAGGATCCTATATGTGGAACAGGTACTTCATTTACAGGTATCTGGTGGCCTTTAGGAACAGTACTGGGAACACATTTGCTGTGTAATCCTCTCATCTCCCTAAGTAGCTAGACATGCTGTCTCCAGTCTCTACTGAAATTGTTCACTGTGTACAATGCAGCTTGAATCAAAAGCTATTTAAGAAGGATAGCATATATGAAAAGCAAACTATGTCTAGGCTGGCTCCTCTCTGAGTATTTTCCAGAGATAGATACATATTATGTTAGAAATATTTGTCTTTATGGATCATCTCTTTGGGTGAAGTGATTTTTCCCTGGGAAGGCATATTAATGCTACAACAGATGCATTTTCATCCTGTTAGAAGAATGTTTATGAGACAATCCCTTATGTTGATGCAAGTGGCATTGTTTGCAGTCTGTTGCTCTCCAAACAATGGCCTTGCTGTCTTCTGTACTATACCTTCAAATTTCTTAAATTACTGTAACACCTAAGATATTTAAAATTTCCATTAGAGTCAGGTGGCCAACTATCCAGTGCAGTCACAGGAAAAGCATTTGCAAGTGGAGCATTGCTTCTGCCTTCAGTGCAGAATAAGTAAAATTGTTTACACTGCAGGGGGATTCAGGGTAAGCAACCAGGTGCTGAATTCACCACTATGAAAAAAGTACATGACTATGTTAAGGGGAGTGGTTTTGTTATTACCCAGCATGTTTTAATCTCTCATGTGTTGGAACACAGACCAGAGTATGTAGGTGTACAGTTTGTGAGAGATGAAATGAAAGGCAGGGTTTCTCAGTGGCTAGCGTTGCCACTTTTGTGGGTGGAGCTTCTTTCAGTGCCCATCAGTTGTCTTGGTGGAAATGGGTGGTGCCAGCAGCTGGCCTGTCTATCTGTTAAAAAAAGCTTTTTAATGAGACATTTTAAATGCCATATTCTCTAGATCTCTGAGCATTTGAGGGCCGTCTGACTGTTTAGCATACCTTAGTATACAAAATACCCCTGTAATTAATCTGATTTGAAAACAGGATCCAACCTGAGAGGCTGTGGAGGGATATTTTACTCAGGGCCCTGCAGCCTGACAGTAACTGGTTTTTACTTAGTAGGGTACACTTATGACCACAGAGGACAAAGAGGTAGAGAAAAACTCCCTCTGATAATAGAGGCTTAACCTTAATAAACAGCTCACAGGAAAGACTGGGTGGCATAAATATTTTGTTAGCTTGAAATAGACATTTATAACCTTAAATGTTTACCACCATTTAAAGGCACATAGCAATTTAGAAATATTTGAGACTTAGTACAATAGAATTTAATTTGTATGAAGTTAGCATACATTTACATAAAGTTAAAGTTAAATGTAGTGATAGATATATTAAACAGGACTGTTTAAAATTGAGAAGGACTAGAATGTGAAGCTATGTATGACATAGCGAAAAAAAGAAATTAGAGCCTAAGAATAAAGAATAAAGCAAATAAAAGAATAAAAGCAAAAGGTAAATGAATTACAGGTTCTGTTTGCAGCAGAAGCTGGCTATACTCCCTGTGCCTAGGTGTCTGGTGTACAGAGGGAAGAACCATGGGGGGTGAGGCTAGGCCACGTTGTCAAATGGCAGCTTCCATAAACATATCCCCAACAGCTGGCAGAAATCATAAAGTTTTGAGATTCAATTTTGTCTTGAATAGATGCTGCCTCAGCCCAGCCTACTGCCCTGAGAGAAGATGCAGCTGCGGCAGGCAGGAGATTTTTAGTGTGGCGGGAAGAGAACAGAACCAAGTTGAGGGTAAGATATTGATTAGCAGAGAGATAGAAAATACTCCTTCCATCTACCTGTTCACTGGCAGTAATTTGAAAGATCCTGTAAAATATCTGGATCTAGAGAGCCATTACGCGGACAATTTGAATTTCCTAGGGGATATCTAGGCCACTTTTCAGTACAAAGGTAAATAAGTCTGGGTGCCTTAACAAGTGGCATTAAGTGAAAGGGTTTTAAATTTTCTATCAGGCATCCCAGTGGAGTGGTGGGAGATATTTCCTTAGTCGGTTTATTCCCCATGTGTAAAGAGGAAAGTGACCATGCAGTCTTGGAACTCTTCAGCCCAAGAGTGTGGCCACATGATAAGCGAGAATGGCAGAGGATTATTCCAAGATCATCAGCCTGAAAATGTTGCCAGGGCCAACAGAGGCCGGAAGGACTCAGTAGTCCCAGAGCAGAGCAGATATCCCGCCCCAGGCATTATGTCTTCCACCCGTGAGGAATACACCAGACCTTAAGGAAATGGGTTAAAATTTAAAAGGGTACCTTTCCTAATTGAAGCCTTGTGGGGTGGGATTTCCAGTGAATGGGGGATAGGGGGGAATGGAGGCAGACTACTGGTATCGGAAAAAGGATCCCGAGTGTCTCTGGCAGGCCGCCCACCAGCAAACAGCTGCCAGTGACCCTCAAGGAGAGCCTGCCTGGGTTTTGGCACCAATGTTGTTTTTTGCTGTGCAGCTAATACCTAAGAAACACAAACACGAGACTCGGCGCCCATGTGTAGTTTGTTGAGAGAAGGGAGAAAAAGAGGGGGTAGCTGGTGGCCAACTGAACGCATGAGAGAGAGAGGGGGTTTGGGGCACTTGCTTTAAAAAGGGGAGGCTTGCACATGTGTAACTGAGTGCTCTGGCAGCCATATAAAGCTTGAGCCATCAGGTAAAGCTGATGTAGTGATGAAATGGCCATGAGGGTCCCGCCCATCATGGGAGGGGGGCTCAAATGGCTGCTAGTTCCTAACAATCAGATTACTAAGCGGAGTCACTATTTAGCTACACATGTAGTTAAGTGTAAGTCACTAGTTAGCAAAAACTAACCCACTAGTTAGCCACACATATTAGCTCACTAGTACCCACACACACCATGCCACTTGTTAGCCACATACTTAACTCACTATTTAGCCACACACATGAAGTCACTACTTAGACAAACACCTAAATCAATAGTCAGCCCCACACCTTTGTCACTAGTTAGCCACAAAAACTAAGCCACAAGTCCATCACACAAATAAAGCAGTACTTAGCCACACACACTAAGACAGTAGTTAATCACACACCTAAGTTACTATTTAGCTACATGCATAAGCAGTAATTAACCACATTGGCTAAGTCACTAGTTAGCCACAGTCACTATGTCTCTAGTTAGTTACACACAATATATCAATACTTACCAACCCATACTAAGTCACTAGTCAGCCACACATCTAATTTACTAGCTAGTCACAAACATCAAGAAAATAGTCAGCCACACACACACTGAGATAGTAGTTAGCCATGCACCTATGTATTTCTATGTATTTAGTCAACTACACACCTAAGTCTCTAGTTAGCTACCAACATTAGGTCACTTGTTATCCACACACATTAAATCAGTAGTTAGACACACACACTATGTCACTAGTTAGACACATACTAAGTCTGTCTAAAAGAAAAACAGCTCACACTAAGGTGGTCCCAGGACATGGGAATCAGGCCTTTAATCCCAGCAGCAGGGATTTGGAGATAGGAGTGACATGGCTGGACAGAGAGAGGAAGATAAGGTAGAGGAGCAAGAAGAGCATGCCGAGAGATGATTTTGTTTGAGAAGTTAGTCTGAGGGATCGAAGCGATAGCAGTCAATCTGAGTAGGCAGTGTGAGGACAGGAACACATCGCTTGTCTGAGAATAGTTAGAGATAACAACTCTAGTAGCCAGATGCTCTGAATCTGTGATCCTTCAGTTTTCACCTTCCCCTCCCTGTTAGATTACTGTGAGTTTTAATTATTAAGATATATTAGAACTTGTGCTGGAAGTGATGTTCTCTCTGTGGAGGTGTGATATTTCAAAGTCAATAGAGGTAAAAATTTTCAATTATTAAAGTATGTTAACTTTATTTTTGAAAATTACATTGGTATATTTTTAATGTTTTTAATTTGTAAAATTTCTTTATTATACTTATCAAACCAGTTCCCTCCAACTTACTCCCACCCTCCTTCCCGTCCCAACTTCCCAGGCCCCCAGCCACTCTCTCCTCCCATCCAACCAACACTATACATGTAGGTGGATGCCTTCCAGGAGGGGTCATCTAAATCCTTCAAGTCATTTTAAGTAGACACTAAAATGTCTCTCCTGTCTCAAGGTTAATGGAGTATCCCTCCATGGGGATTTTCCCCCAATGTCCTTTTTGCAACAGAGATACTTCCTGGTCCCTCTCTCTGAAGACCCTTAGACTGCACAGGCCTTTTAGCTGAGACCCATGTTCAGGGGTCTGTGTCAGTCCCATGTTTGATTCCCAGCTATAAGTCTGGAGCCCCATTAGCTCCTCCTTGTTCAAATCAGCTGTGTCTTTGGGTTTCTGCAATGTGGTTTTGTCCTCCCTCTCGGCATATGGATTCAATTTTGCTCAGTGTTTAGTTGTTCAAGGTTGCTTCTGTTTCCATCAGCTACTAGATGTGGTCTCCATGATGGTGCATAGGTTAGTCATTGATCTCATTGCCAGCAAAGGGAATTTATGGTGCCTTTACACTGTTGCTCAAATTGTTAGTTGGGGTCATTCTTGTAGGGCTCTGTACATTTCTCTAGGTTCTGTTTCCTCTTCTAACCTATAATGGCTCCCTCTTTTATAGTCTCTTTCTCTCTTTTCTCTCCTCTCCTCTCCTCTCCTCTCCTCTCTTCTCTTCTCTTCTCAAGTCTATTCCTCCCCTGACCAAATGTTCCTAGACCCACAATCTTTCCTCTCCTCCCATTTTCCTTGTGCTAGGTCCCTCTTCACTCACTACCTGCAAATACCCACCTATATGCTCTGAGGACCTTGTCCCTTCCTGCTTCTGCGAGTGTCCTTATGTAAAACTGTTAGACTCGTCCTTCTATCCTACTTTCTCTGGCAGTTTGATTTGTAGGCTGGTGAACCTTTGCAATATGTCTAAAATCCACATATGAGTTAATACATACCATGTTTCTCTTTCTGTGATTGGGATACCTCATTCAGGATGGTTTCTTCAAGTTCCATCAACTTGTCTGTGAGTTTCAAGATTCCATTGTTTCTACCCACCCCCACAGAGTAGTATTCCATTGTGTAAATGTGGCAAATCTTCTTTATTTATACTTCAGTTGAGGGGCATCTAAGTTGATTCCAGGTTCTTGCTATTATAAATAATATTGCTATGAACATAGGTGATCACAAGTCTTAGTTGCATGGATTGGGATCATTTGGGTATGTACTTAAGCGGGAGATTACTAGGTCTCGTGGTAGACTGATTCCCATTATCCTGAGAAACTGCCATGCTAGTCTCCAAAATGGCTGTACAAGTTTGCAGTTCCACCTGAAGTGGAGGTGTGTACCCATTTCTGCACATCCTCTCAAGCATAAGTTGGCATTGTTGTTTCTAATTTTAGCAATTCTGACAGGAGTAAGATGGTATCTCAAAGTTGTTTTAGTTGGCATTTCCTTGACAGCTAAGGATGTTGAATACTTTCTTAAGTGTCTTAAATCATTTTTTTATTTCCTCTATGGAGATTTATATCAAATATAGAGTCTCTGTATATTAATTGGTGCTGGCACAGCTGCGGGACAAGACCAGCAGCGGGCGGAAAACCTTACTCAGCATTTTTTGAAGATGCTTTCCTCATCCCATTGTATACTTTTAGCTGCTTTGTTAGTATGTGTTTGAGTTAATATCAGGATTTTCTATTCGATTTCATTGAGGTACTTGTCTATTTTTGTGCTAATACCAGGCTGTTTTCAGGACTATAGCTCTGTAGAAGATCTTAAAGTCAGGAATAATGTTCCCTCATGAAGTTCCTTTATTATACAGGTCGTTTTGGCTATTCTGGTTCTTTTGGTTTTCAATATAAAGTAGATATTATACTTTCAAGGTCAGTGAAAGATTGTGCTGGGATTTTAATGGAGATTGCATTGAATATGTAGATTGCTGTTGGTAAGATTGCCATTTTTCTAGGTTTTTTCTACCTATCCATGAGATTGAGACATCTTTACATTTTATGGTATTTTCTTTAAAGACAAAAATTCTTATTATATAGGTCTTTCACTTCTTTGGAAAGTGATACCCCAAGATACTTTATGTTGTTTGTGGCTATTGTGAAGGGTGATGTTTCTCTGATTTCTTGAACAACCCCTTTGTTGACTGAATATGTAATGGCTACAGATTTTTTTTTAATTTAATCTTGTATCCTCATACTTTACTGAATATATTTTTCAGCTGTAGGAGAATATTGGTAGAAATTTTTGGTTGCTTATGTAAACTATCATATCATCTGAAAATAGAGAAAGTTTGAGTTCTTCCTTACCAATTTGCATCCCGTTGAACTCCTTTTCTTGTCTTATTTCTTTAGCTAGCCCTTCAATTACAATAATGAAGAGATATGTAGAGATAGGGCAGCCTAGTCTTTTTCCTGATTTTAGAGGAATCATCTTAAGCTTCTCTACATTCAGCTTGATATTTCCCATGGGTTTACTATATATTGCTTTTATTATGTTTACATAAATTCCTGTTATCCCTAATCTCCCCAAGACGTTTAACATTAAAGTATGTTGAATATTGTCAAAGGTTTTTTCTACATCTAGGGAGATGATTATGTGACGTTTCATTTCCAGTTTGTTTATATAGTGGTATATTTGATATATTTTCATATGTGAAACAATCCCTGCAAGCCAGAGATGAAGCCTACTTGATCATAGTAGACGATTTCTCTGACATATTCTTGGATTCAGTTTTCCCATATTTTCTTGAGTGTTTTTGCGTCAATGTGCATGAGGGGTATTGGTCTGTAATTTTCTCTCTTATTTATGGCTTTGTGTGGATGGGCATCAAGGTGATTTTGTAGCCTCATAAAAAGAGTTTGGTAATGAACCTTCTTTTCTATTGTGTGGAACAATTTCAGGAGTATTAATATAGCTCTTCCATGAATTTTTGGTAGAATTCTTCACTGAAGAAGACATCTGGCTCTGGGATTTTTATGTTGGAAGGCTTTTCATTATTATTCCTACTTTGTTAGTTGTTATAGGTCAATTTAAGTTGCTTGTCTATTCTTGATTTAATTCTGGTAAGTAATAGTTATCCAGAAATTTGTCCATATCCTTTGAATTTTCAAACCTTGTGGAGTATAGGTTTTCAAAATATGTCCTTAAAATTGTCTGCATTTTCTCAGTGTCTATTCTTATGTACTACTTTTTGTTTCTGATTTTGTTAATTTTCATGTTCTCTCTATGCTTTTTGTTTAGTTTGGATAAAGGTTTCTCTACATTGTTAATTTTCTCGAAAAACCAACTCTTTCTATCATTGATTTTTTTGTATTGTTTTCCTGTTTTTTATTTATTGTTTTTTAGAGACCCCCATTTCTTTTTGGCTCTGCTGCCTGTCCCACAACTATATATTGTGGAACAGGTTGGTCTTGAACCCACAGAGATAAGCTTCCATCTGCCTCCTGAGCACCAGCATAGTTGCCACCACCACCCAGCTTTTGGTACCTTTTTAAATGTCTTCTTTAAACATATTACTATTTTCATCACTATTTTGCTGCACTCCTATGCTTCTTAGATTTTACTTATTTCATTCTTTTTCTCAAGTGATGCTGATTATTGATTTCTGGGTAGAGCAAAGTTTCTTCTAACTGTGGCTTGTCTTATGCTGTGTAATTGAGAATTGTTTTGAACTCCTAATCCTGGATTCACCTGTACAGTGCTGGGAAGAAAATCCTACACTTCGTTCCAGTTGGGCCCTTGCCTGGTCAGGGAGAAGGAAAATAGACCAGAAAATGAGTGAACTCCCAAGATCTCTGATTATTGTGGGGTCTTATAAATGAAGAGGGATTTGTGCAATGACTGAATTCATGTCCCACTTGGATACTGGTGGAGTCACAATGCAGAAAGTGAGAGGCAGGATGGAAGCTGAGGTTTCCTCCTTCAACAGTAGTTGAGGTGAGCAATGTGGAATTAGATAATCATTGCTAGAAAATCCATTATTGTCTCACAGGGCAGTTTCTTGGAATCCACAGATGAGGGCTATCAAGACTTTGGATAGAGGAGAGACCTTATCATGTATACAAATTACTATAATTACAGTATTTAGCCAAAACCAGTCTGGGTGAACTCTTGTGGACCATGTAACAGGACTATTATTTTTTTTTTGTTCGTTTGGATATACAGTCTGAGAGAAAAGGTTTGAGGAATACTTAGTGTGCTCTAACTGAAACCCCTAGTCTCTGGAGCACATGGCCATGAAGCTATTTTCATCTTTTCAAAATATTTTTTTTTTCAGATCATAGCTACATCATATCCACATATACTTTTCTGCCCACAAGCCCTGCCATGATTACTTGTGTTCTCTAATTCACAGCCTGCTTTTCTTAAACAGGAGTTTCACATTAAACACAGTGAATATTAGAAGGTGTCATACATTTGGCTGCAGTATTTCCCAGGTATGAGGTCAATGGTTACTGGCCAATAACAATGAGTGTGTAACAAAATGTGCACACAAGGTACAGTGTGATTTTAATAATGAGCAGCTTGACTTCCAGGACAGTAGAAGAATGTTTACTAAAACACAAACTTTCTGGATTAGGCCGCTATCTGCTGGGTGGGTAGTGCAGAGCTACAAGGACTATGCAATCTGAGTCATTGATTTCTGATTCTCTGGTAGTGGGCTGCAAAATTTTAGGTCCAACTGGGTGGTCCCAGTCAATGCTGGACTCTGAGAAGCCTTCTTTCCATGATTCTCTTTTCCTTAAGATCTGTCGAGTTGTAAGGAAGAACACAGGTTACACTATTCTGAGTGTACGGTTTTCAAAGCAGGTCTGCTCAGATGTCATTTCTGCACAATTTGTATGGACCATGAGACAGACTGGGGTTCTTTTGTTCCATGTGGTGACCTGGGCAGTTACCCTTGTCCTCTGAGCCTTCCTCTCCATGTGTTTCTTGGTTTGGGGGAGACTCTGCAGCCCTGGCATGGGTGGGTGTGTTGCTTATTATATAACTGTCCAGTGTGCATATGCATGCAATGCTGTTGGTGTGCATTGGGGGGCTGACGCTGGATAACTGAAGGTCTGATTTCTTGAAGTTCTGAATATTCCATTCCACTTTCAGGTTTGCCTTATAAATATTTTAGAAAGTAGTAAAAAATGGTGATGTGGATGTCTCTCAGCAATATAAGATTATAATGTTTTTAATTCTCTGCTACCAAGAGTTACAATACTGTGTTAACTGACGTTAAATTCCGGTGAACAAAATGATTCTCTATTCTGCAGAGATATCTCAGGTGTGTATGGTTTTGGGTAGGGATTTAGGTCAGGATCTTCACCTTGGGCCATAAACCACTTGGCAGGAAGTTGATTTTAAATTATTCTCCAATGTTGTCTGTGGAGTGCGCATCAGTGCGGCTAGGTTTACCTGAAACAATAAAGGGGTGTAAAGTTCTACAGAGCCGTAGCAGAAGGTCAACTCCTTTTGCATGGAGAGCTCTAGAACATGGACATCCTGTCTTTGGAATAAATATCCATAGCTACAGGGTCAAAAGTGTCTAAGGGTCACTTTTAGTTGATTTAATTGTAGTGTTGAAGTCTGTGTTTATTTAATCTCTGTACACATGGATTCATAGATATTTGAATAACATTGGTCAACATCACACTTTTCTTGGCTAAGTTTCTTTTGTACTTTATATTAATAGTTGATATTTTTTGACCTTTGCTCTTGGGTTATTCTCTCTATCTCTTTTATTCTCTTACACATATTATACATATTTTTATTGTGGTTGCTTTGTGGTAAGTATAAAAGTCATATTATGTTAGTTTGTGTACTGTGTTTTCATAATTCCATTGAGCATTCTGAGTATTTCCAAAAAAATTGTTACTGTGCCTTTGCAATCTGCATTTTCTTATTAATTGTTGTTCATTGTCATTGGATTGTATTCATTTCATGTTACAAACTTACCATGTATAGGATCTTAAATTCTGATACTTCATGTTCTGAAAACCATTATATAATTCTTTATTTATTTTGGTTTTATTGTTAATCTGTGGAAGATTTTTGGTTCATCAGATAAAACATGTTGTGTATCTTGGCAAGAGACTCTGCACATCTTTTGGGGATGACCAGAGTTCAGATACTTACACTCAACTTCACATCATTATCTACAATCAATAACCTGTATACTTATACAAACCATTATTTCTCAAACTCATACATACAAAATATAACAATAAACTTGAGAAAATGGTAAAGATTAGACTATCAATATTATTGCCACAAATTCTAGTCTTGTACACTACAGTTTAGATTTTACACACTGCACTGGAAATTGTAAAGCTACTTCTAGTTGTTCTTAATAATCAAAACATGGATTCAGATATGCGATTAATGATGAAAGATCAGAGAAGCAGAGCAGCCAAGCCCTAGCTCTTATTTCTACTGAAGTACTCATACCAAAGGGGCGGGAAATTCTGATACTAGGAGTCTTCCCTCAGAAAACAATGAGCTTTTTTCTTCTTCCTCCTTATATTTCTTTCTCCTCCCATCCATATCTACCTCCCAATTTCAGGGATAAAGGAATGAGCCACCACTTGTCTCTCTTTCTCTTTTAGACTGGATCAATGTGGTGTAGCCTGGGGTGGCAATGAAATTACAGACATGCACCTGATTAAGTCTCCCAAGTGCTAGGATTAAAGGTGTACTCCACCATGGCCTGTCCTCTATGGCTAACCACTGCATAGCTCCACATTCTATTCTTAAAGCAAGTTTGTTTTTTTGTTTAAATATATTTATGGTTGAAGAAGAGAATAGTTTCAGTTTGAATTGTATAATGATCTTTGCAAGCTCTTCACATTGTGTGGAGAGAGGAAGAAAGTTTGAAATTCTCCTCTGCAGGAATAGAGCTGGGCCGTCTACTGATGACATGGGAAAGTGACATTGAAATTAATGTCTGACTATGCAATGTTGGCTTTTGCCTTTGGTTCCAGCACTGAGGAAGTAGACGCAAGTGGATTTCTCTGATTTAGAGGTCAGCCTGGTCTACAGAGTAAGTTCCAGGACAGTAGGGCCACAAAGGGAAACTCTGTCGCAAAAATAAAAATAAATAAATAAATAAATAAATAAATGTACCAATACATATTAGACAGTCAATGAAAAAACTATTAGAAATAAACAACAACAAGATTAATATTAATAATTAATAAGAAATTCACCAGCACAGTTTACTAAGCAAGGAATAGGATGGCAAGAGCCATACAGGGAAATTCTGTCAAAAAAAAAAAAACCCAAAAACCAAATAATTTCCTATTTGTGCAGATCTCTGAAATGTCTAGTTCTTGAGTAAAAGCCAGGGTCAAAGGAGGTGCTGGGCCTGGTGTGTCTTTACGATCACTGTAACCCTTTAGGATGAGCTCTTGTCAATCCAGCCTCACTAGCCAATCAGGTACACTGAGCCAACCCACAAGTCTCAGGTCTGGAAGGAGACTTCCTGGAGCCATGCTGCAGGCTTGCTTTTATATCAGAATAGGCACCAGAGGAATGATTGCTGCTCTGTGAGTGCTTCTGAGAAATGGAGGAGAACAGAAGCTGCAGCATGGTGAGTGAGTGGATTCAGAGGGTGGTATAGGGAGTCATGAATGTCTGTTTTGCAGGCCTTCTATGAGGATGCTGGGCTTGAATGTGCTGTCAAATTCAGTGGTCTGTTAGGCCCATTGTGGTCCTAGGAGCTTCCCAAACCAGGGTGTGGCCCAGGAATACTTTTCCTTGTGGGCTGCATCTGTGGAAAGCATTTTGATTATGCAGCAAGGTGAATAAATACTCTGAAGTCAGCTCTATTATGCTTTTGGTGCACAGGGAAGGCAAGTTACCAAAGAAGGAGAGGTTCAGTTTGTCCAGTGCCTTCCAGAAGCTTTGCCCTTCACATCTAACATTTTGGGGTCAGATACATGCAGAGATATTACCATTTTTTTGCCATCAAAATAACTTAACTTCTGTTGTTAAGAAATAAATAGAAAGATCTTATTTTGCATATCATTCTCACTTCCATCTCCCTCCCTCCTCCAGTGACTTCCCCATCCCATCCCACATACATTTCTCTGGAAGGCTGAGTTATTTAGGAGGATTCATCTAAACCTGTCAAGACATTTGGGTATGGCGCGGGCCCTCCTCCTTGTCTCTAGGCTAAGGGAGTATTCACACTTGGAGTTAATTTTGTGTATACTCTAAATGGCATTCTTTTTCTTAATTATATATATATGGATTTTTGTGTTACAGCATGATCTGGAATTTTCTTTTTTTTAATGCTTGTTGTATTTTACTTTTCATCCTTTAATCCATTTGTTTATGCTTACTGATACATCATCGGCAGCGCCTGAATCTCTGTTTGTGGTGTGGCAGGACGTGAGATAATGGGCCCATTCCTGGCATAGCAGTAGTAGCCAAAATGTTGATACCAGCTGAAAAGATGGCTGCAGCATGGGCATCAGCAGCTTTGCTTCTGGACTCTATCATCTAAAATCCCTAGTACAATGTGAGATGCATTGATCATTCAGAAAATGCTCTGCCCATGTCTACAACTTTCCTAAACTTCTCCCTGACAGATATTTGCACCCTATTCTTAATCGGTGATGGGTTGGCATTGTCTGTCGTTTAAATAATTCAAAGAATTAAATAAGTCAGTAATAGCTAACTGTCGCAATAAAGAGGTGATGTAGTGTTTAACTGGCAGGGAAGCATGGACAGACGCCAGTCGTGAAGGATGTCATCATCATCAATTGAAACAGTGAATCATGAAATGTGATGATATTGCACATTACCGCCACAAGAGGGTGCTTTACAGGTCTCTTCATGGAATGGAAGATTTAGGTTTACATAACTATACAAACATTTACATCATCTTGGGTATTAACAAGAATTGACAATTTAAATACTTTATTCATGTAATTAGATGATCTGTGGCACCAAATTCCAGGTTTCATGGATGACATAATCATTGTTTTATATGATTTAATAATCAAATAATGAGTACATATAACATCATCCACTTCCCTAACATGGCTCCAACCAGACTCGTGAACGATCCTGTCGTGATTAATTTTAATATTTTAACTACTTAATTAAGACTTAGATGTTCTATAATAATTGACTCCCACATCGTGGAACCAATATCCACTGATCATCGATTATCTAAAGTCCTATTTTAATAATCAAATAACAACATAATCAGAGGATGAAATGGTCTGTAATTTCAACTCGACACAGTTGACTCTCACTTGACTCCCACATGTTTCTGTGAAAAAACCAGATTCATCCCTTATTTAATCGCAGAGTTGAGTAGTAAGTGGTTTAAATGCTGATATGTCATTGCGCATGCAGGGCTTTAGAAGACATCACATATTTAATGTTGGACGGCAGCCTCCAATGAGATGGCTTCCAATCCAATAATCCCTAGGTCTACTCTAACAAATGGATTATCGCCATCCTGAAGGAAGTTAACAATGGAAAACTCACCTTTTGAAGAAAAATTGTGAGTCTTATTATCTTTTGTTCCATAGCTTTACTTCTTAGGATAGAGAACATTCATAAAGAGAAACCTTTGGACTGTTTCTCCACAGACTATGTTTTCTGAAAATTAGGGAATCTTGAATTTGGTAACCAGTAAAAGCTGTAGGCAAAATTCCAGAGATTTGGCTATGACTTGGTTAGGCGTATCAAATGCTGTCATGAAAAGTTTTAGGAGACAGTTAACTTGGGAGACTGTAATGTCCCATGATAACACTTTCTCGAAGCTGTTCTCTTGTCCTTGGCCCATGATACCAGGATACAGAAAGCAAGCAGAATTACCAGGCAACATTCATGATCCAAGATTGTGTCACATTCTAGTGCCCCTCCCACATGCTAAAAGTAGCATACCCACCGATGAACTCAGCTTACAACCTCACTGATTTTCGCACAAAAACAAAGCAGGGCTCTTTCCTTTTAGTTATGCATCGTATTTACCAGTCTCTCAAACTACAACATGCCTATAGTGAAATAAGCATGAAAAGGAAAGCATCGTTATGCCATTCAAGTAAATTGATGAGTATTTTAAACCTGTTTTCTATGCTTCAATTTTCTAATTTCTGGAATGGAAACAATACAGTTAATCGCCTCTACCATAAACCTTTTCTCTCTTTTGAAAATAAAATGATCCCTCTTCATTCCCTGCCCTTTAGAGGAGCTTGATCCCATGGTTTCTTGAAGATGTTTCGATTTGCCTTTGGCTGATGACTAAGGATTTTGAGCAGTGTCTTATGTTTCTTTCAGTCATTTTGAATTCCTCAATTGATAGTTCTCTATTAAGTCCTGTACCCCGATTTTTAATATGGTTACTTAGAATTATTTATTGTTGGTGGTGTGTCATGTTCACAGCCTGACAGAGTACATTTGATGAGATTCCCTGATCAAGAGATTATTCAGTTATTCCATTTTTCAAATTGGTGGTGACTGTGTCCTTCATGGGTCAGTTGGGTTGCAACCTCGCAGATAATGATGATGTGAAACAATACAGTTTTTTTTTAATCATGTATTCATTCGATAGTTAAAAGTCTCCAATTACATAATCAGTAATCACTGGGTAACACAGTGTCCCGCATTATCTGGGGACTGCTTCTGGTACAGATCTCCTGCTGTGTCAGTCCCACAGCAGCCAAATGACAGATGACACCATCATACATTGAAACCATGAATCATAAACTGTGATGATATTGTATATTAACGCCACAAGAGGGAGCTTTACAGGTCTCTTCATGGAATGGACAATTTTTGGTTTACATAATTACACACATATTTACAATGTCTTGGGGATTAACACAGATTGTCAATTTAAATTCATTAATTATGTAATTAGGTGATTTGTGGCACCAGATTCCAGGTGTCATGGACGATATAATCATTGTTTTATATAACTAAATAATCAAATAATGAGTTCATGTAATATCATACACTTCCACAAGGTGGCTCGAAACCAGGCTCTTGAACGATGCTGTCGTGATTAATTTAAATATTTTAACTACATAATTGATATTAAGATGGTCAATAATAATTTCCTCCCACATCGCGTCACCACAATCCACTGATCATGGATTATCTAATGTCCTATTTTAATAATCAAATAGCAACATAATCAGAGGATGAAATGGTCTGCCACTCTCCACACAATTGTCTCTCAGTTGACTCCCACATGATTGTGGGAAACATCCATCTTCATCCCTTATTTAATCGCAGAGAACAATAGGAACATGTTTAAATGCTGAACTGTCATTGTGTATGAAGGATTTTAGAAGATATCACATATTTCATGTTGGACGGCTGCCTCAAAAGAGATGGACTGAAATCTAATAATCGCTAAGTCTACTCTAACAAACGGATTATCACCTTCCTGAAGGAAGTCAACAATGTCAAACTCACCTTTTTGATGAATATCGTGAGTCTTATTATCTTTTTTCCATAGCTTTACTTCTGAGTAGAGAGAGTATTCATAAACAGAAGACTCTGAACTGTTTCTCCACAGACTATGTCCTCTGACAATTAGGTAATCTTGAATTTGGTAACCAGTAAAAGCTGTAGGCACACTTCCAGAGGTGTGGCTATGACTTGATTAGAGGAATAAAATGCTGTCATGAAAAGTTTTAGGAGATAGTTATCTTGGCAGACTGTAATGTCCCATGATAGCACTTTCTCAAAGCTGCTCTCTTGTACTTGGCCCATGATACCAGGATACAGAATGCAGGGAGGGTTGCCAGGCAACATTTATGACCCATCATTCTGTCACATTCTAGTGCCCCTCCCATAGGCTTAAAGGAGTATACCCACAGATGAACTAACCCTACAACCTCACTGAGTTCCTCACAAAAACAAATCAGGGCCCTTTCTTTTGAATTCTACATATTTACCCGTATCTCAAGCTACAACATGGCTATAGTGGCATAAGCATGAAAATGAAAGCATCATTGTGCCATTCAAGTACAATGATGAGTATTTTAAACCTGTTTTCTATGCTTCAATTTGCTAATTTCTAGAATGGAAACAACCCCGTTAATCGCCTCTACGATAATGCTTTTCTCTTTATTGAAAATAAAATAAACTCCTCTTCATCCTCTTACCATTAGAGGAGCTTGATCCCATGGTTTCTCAGAGTTGTGTAGATTTGCATTAGGCTGATGATTAAGGATTCCTAGCAGTGTCTTATGTTTCTTTCAGTCATTTTGGATTCCTCAATTGACTGTTCTCTATTAAGTCTTGTAACCTGCTTTCTAAGATGGTTATTTAGAGATATTTATTGTTTGAGGTGTGTCATGTTGTCAGCCCGACAGAGTTCATTAGATGAGATTCCCTGATCATGAGATTATACAGTTATTCCATTTTTAAAATCGGTGGCCACTGTTTCCTTCATGGGTCAGTTCTGTTGCAACCTCGCAGAAACTGATGATGCGAAACATTACAGTTTTTTTAAAATCGTGTAATCATTCTATTGTTAAAAATGTACTACTACGTAATCAGTATCCCCCATTCCTGGGCACTGCTTCTGGTACCGATCTCCTCCTGTGTCAATCCCACAACAGCCACATGACATATGACACCATCATTACTTACGCAATCAGATAAGTTAATAATTGGATAGTCCTCCATACTTAAATTTCATAAGATGGAAACAAACTCCAGTGATTGTCAAGGAAGGAGGACTTAGATGATTAAATACAGCCACTTGATTAACTCCCATGGAGGAATGGCCCTACTCTAGTCAAGAAGAACAACATCTTCATCGATTCAAATAATTAATATTTAATGGAAATTGATTGAATAATGTCATGGTGGTGCATACTTAAATCCCACATGGAGTAGTCAGACTGACCTCTTCCTGGAATAACATATGACACCATCATTACTTACGCAATCAGATAAGTTAATAATTGGATAGTCCTCCATACTTAAATTTCATAAGATGGAAACAAACGCCAGTGATTGTAAGGAAGGAGGACTTAGATGATTAAATACTGCCACTTGATTTCTAATTTCTAGAACGGAAACAATACAATTAATCGCCTCTACCATAATCCTTTTCTCTTTAGTGAAAATAAAATAAACTCCTCTTCATCCTCTTACCTTTAGATGAGCTTGATCCCACGGTTTCTCAGAGTTGTTTAGATTTGCATTAGGCTGATGATTAAGGATTTTGAGCAGTGTCTTATGTTTCTTTCAGTCATTTTGGATTCCTCAATTGGCTGTTCTGTATTCAGTCCTGTATCCTGCTTTCTAATATGGTTATTTAGAGTGATTTATTGTTGGTGGTGTGTCATGTAATCAGCCCGACAGAGTTCATTAGATGAGATTACCTGATCAGGAGATTATACAGTTATTCCATTTTTAAAATCGGTGGTCACTGTGTCCTTCAAGGGTCAGTTCTGTTGCAACCTCTCAGAAACTGATGATGTGAAACAGTACAGTTTTTTTAAAATCATGTGATCATTCGATTGTTAAAATGTACTACTACGTAATCAGCAATCACTGTGTAAGGCCATGTCCCCCATTCTCTGGGCACTGCTTCTGGTACCGATCTCCTGCTGTGTCAATCTCACAGCAGCCAAATGAAGGATAACACCATCATTACTTACACAATCAAATAAGTTCAAAATTGGATAGTCCGCCATACTTAACTTTCATAAGATGGAACCAAACTCCTGTGATTGTCAAGGAAGGAGTACTTAGATGAATAAACACTGCCACATGATTAACTGCCATGGAGGAATGGCCCTACTCCAGTCAAGAAGAACAACATCTTCATCGGTTCAAATAATTAATATAAAATGAAAAATGATTGAATAATGTCATGGTGGTGCATACTTAAATCCCACATGGAGTAGTCAGACTGATCTCTTCCTGGAATAATGTTTTATTTATAAAATTAAATTGATAATTAATTAGCCGGCGTTTTATATTAACACTGAGGAGAAGGCACCAACGTCCTAAAACTATCGCTGATGTAATGACCTATTTCCAGAGCTAAATGTTGAAGTAAAGAGATGATGTTACATCGTCTACTCACAAAATCTGACTCCAAAAGGGACTTAGGGTCCACAACATTACTTGTATTTCAAATACGTTAATTAAATGACGAATTATTTAATTTCCTAGTTTAACAGGTAAATAAGTAAGTATACTATTAGATGATGTGATGTTCTGGCACGATGGAATCCCATAAGGAGTCTAAAAACTTCAGTGATCACTGAATACATAATGACAGATTTTCATAATTCAATGACTAAACATTAAACTAGTGGATGGTGTTTTATGCGCGAAACCTAAAGATTGCTCAATACTGAAGAGTCATTGAGGTCTTAATCATAGATTTGAACAATAAAATGAATGAATGAATGAAGAGATAATTTCTCATAATTCACCCCTAGAGAGATAACAAAATGAGATCAACATTGATTTAAATATATAAATAATGAAATCACAAGAGACATTTTATCACCAACAAGGTGGATCCAGACTCCACTCTTACTGGAGTAGAAAAAGGCAGACTTAAATAATGAAAGCATCAGATTGTTAGATCGTCTGACACACTTGAGTCACACAAGGTGGCACCACACTTCAGACTTCACAGATTATATAATGAAACAATTTAATAATTACACCTTTACATATTTAAGTCGTTGAACTTTTTCGTATCATCAATTCCTGGGCAGACTCGCCAGATATGAAAACAGATGCTGTCATCACGGATTTTTAATATTCCATCAGTTAATCGTCAATGAATCATACTTTCTTGCCTGGTGAATTCTGCTGGCCTGACATCCTCACCAGTGCCTGAATCTCTGTTGAGTTGCGGCAGGACCTGAGGTAATTGGCCCATTCCTGGCATACCAGTAGTAGCCAAAATGTTGATATCAGCTGAAAAAGTGGCTGCAGCAGGGGCATCAACAGCATAGCTGAGGGAGAGATGTTCTTCCGTGTTCTGAGTCATCATCCTTTTGCCAGGTCTCGGTGATGGTGCCAACCTCCTAGTGCCACTATATCTTCTAGACGTAGACCACAACCGACATGAAGATGTGGAGGAAGAGCAAGTAGTCAACACCGAGACCACCATGCAGACCTTGGTAAAGTTCTTTTACTTCTCGGAGGGCACCATGCAATCTTCTGGACTCTATTCTCCAGCATTCCTAGTGGTCTGGAAGACGCATAGACATTCAGAAAATGCTCTGCCCATGACTACAAGTGTCCTAATTTGTCGCTGACAGATATCTGCAACCTACTAATAATCGGTGTTGGCATTGTCTGTCGTTTAAGTAATTTAAAGAATTAAATAAGTCAGTGATAGCTAACTGTCCCAATAAAGAGGTGATGTAGCATATAATTGGCTGGGAAGTATGGCCAGACTCCAGTCATGAAGAATGTCATCATCATCCATTGAAACCATGAATCATAAACTGTGATGATATTGCACATTAACACCACAAGAGGGAGCTTGACGGGTCTCTTCATGGAGTGGACAATTTTTGGTTTACATAATTACACACAGATTTACATTATCTTAAGGATTAACACAGATTGTCAATTTAAATACATTAATTATGTAATTAGATGATCTGTGACACCAGATTCCAGGTGTCATGGACGATATAATCATTGTTTTGTATAATTAAATAATCAAATAATGAGTTCATGTAACATCATCCACTTCCCTAAGGTGGCTCCAAACCAGGCTCATGAACGATGCTGTCGTGATTAATGTAAATATTTTAACTATATAATTGATATTAAGATGGTCTATGATACTTGCCTCCCACATCGCGTAACCACAATCCACTGATCATGGATTATCTAATGTCCTATTTTAATAATCGAATAACAACATAAGCAGAGGATGAAATGGTCTGCCATTCTCCACACAATTTTCTCTCAGTTGCCTCCCACATGATTGTGGGAAACTCCCAGGTTCACCCCTTATTTCATCGCAGAGCACAGGAGTAACATGTTTAAATGCTGAACTGTCATTCTGTATGCAGGGATTTTAGAAGATATCACATATTTAATGTTGGACGGCTGCCTCAAAAGAGATGGACTGAAATCTAAGAATCGCTAAGTCTACTCGACAAACGGATTATCACCTTCCTGAAGGAAGTCAACAATGTCAAACTCACCTTTTTGATGAACAATCGTAGTCTTATTATCTTTTGCTCCATAGTTTTACTTCTGAGGAGAGAGAGTATTCATAAACAGAAGACTCTGAACTGTTTCTACACAGACTATGTTCTCTGATGATTAGGTAATCTTGAATTTGGTAACCAGGAAAAGCTGTAGGCACACTTCCAGAGGTGTGGCTCTGACTTGGTTAGGCGAATCAAATGCTGTCATGAAAAAGGTTTAGGAGATAGTTATCTTGGCAGACTGTAATGTCCCATGATAACACTTTCTCGAAGCTGCTCTCTGGTACTTGGCCCACGATACCAGGACACAGAATGCAAGGAGGGTTGCCAGGCAACATTTATGAACCAACATTCTGTCACATTCTAGTGCCCCTCCCACAGGCTAAAAGGAGTATACCCACCGGTGAACTAACCCTACAGCCTCACTGAGTTTCTCACAAATACCAAGCAGGGCTCTTTCTTTTGAGTTCTACATATTTACCCGTCTCTCAAGCTACAACATGCCTATAGTGACATAAGCATGAAAACGAAAGAATCATTGTGCCATTCAAGTACAATGATGAGAATTTTACTCTTGTTTTCAATTCTTCAATTTGCTAATTTCTAGAATGGAAACAATACAGTTAATCGCCTCTACCATAATCCTTTTCTCTTTATTGAAAATAAAATAAACTCCTCTTCATCCTCTTACCATTAGAGGAGCTTGACCCCATGGTTTCTCAGAGTTGTTTAGATTTGCATTGGGCTGATGATTAAGGATTTTGAGCAGTGTCTTATGTTTCTTTCAGTCATTTTGGATTCCTCAATGGACTGTTCTCTATTAAGTCCTGTACCCCGCTTTCTGAGATGGTTATTTAGAGTTATTTATTGTTGCTGGTGTGTCATGTTATCAGCCCGACAGAGTTCATGAGATGAGATCCCCTGATCAGGAGATTATTCAGTTATTCCTTTTTTAAAACCGGTGGTCACTGTGTCCTTCATGGGTCAGTTCTGTTGCAACCTCGCAGAAACTGATGACGCGAAACAGTACAGTTTTTTAAAATCGTGTACACATTCGATTGTTAAAAACGTACTACTACGTAATCAGTAATCACTGTATGAGGCCGTGTCCCCCATTCTCTGGGCACTGCTTCTGGTACCGATCTGCTGCTGTGTCAATCCCATAGCAGCCACATGACGGATGACACCATCATTACTTACGCAATCAAGTAAGTTAATAATGGGATGGTCCTCCATACTTAACTTTCATAAGATGGAACCAAACTCCAGTGATTGTCCAGGAAGGAGTACTTAGATGATTAAATACTGCCACGTGATTAACTCCCATGGAGGAATGCCCCTACTCCAGTCAAGAAGAACAACATCTTCAACGATTCAAATAATGAATATATAATGAAAAATGATTGAGTAATGTCATGGTGATGCATATTTAAATCCCACATGGAGTAGTCAGACTGGTCTCTTCCTGGAATAATGATTTATTTATAAAATTAAATTGATAATTAATTAGCTGCCATTGGATACTAACACTGACGAGATGGCACCAAAGTCCTAAAACTATCGGTGATGTAATGACCTATTTACAGAGCTAAATGATGAAGTAATGAGATGATGTTACTTCGTCTACTCACAAAATCTGACTCCAAAAGGGACTTAGGGTCCATAACATTACCTGTATTTCAAACACGTTAATTAAGTGATGAATTATTATTTAATTTCCTAGTTTAACCGGTAAATAAGTAAGTGTACTAGTAGATGATGTGATGTTCTGGCACGATGGACTCCCTTAAGGAGGCTAAAAACTTTAGTGGTCACTGAATACATAATGACAGATTTTCATAATTCAATGAATTAATATTAAACTAGTGGATGGTGTCATATGCACGAAACCTAAAGATTGACCAATACTGAAGAGTCATTGAGTTCTTAATCATAGATTTGAACAATAAAATGAATGAATGGAGAGATAATTTCTCATAATTCACACCTAGACAGATAACAAAATGAGATCAACATTGATTTAAATAAATAAATAATGAAATCGCAAGAGACATTTTAACACCAACAAGGGGGCTCCAGACTCCACTCTTCCTGGAGTAGAAAAAGACAGATTTAAATAATGAAAGCATAAGATTGTTAGATCGTCTGTCACACTTGAGTCACACAAGGTGGCACCACACTTCAGGGTTCACAGATTACATAATGAAATAATTTAATGATTACATCATTACATATCTAAGTCGTTGAACTTTTTCGTATCATCAATACCTGGGCAGACTTGCCAGATATGAAAACGGATGCTGTCATCACGGATTTTTACTATTCCATCAGTTCTTCGTCAGATAATCATACTTTCTTGCCTGGTGAATTCTGTTGGCCTGACATCCTAACCGGTGCCTGAATCTCTGATGTGTTGTGGCAGGACCTGAGGTAATTGGCCCATTCCTGGCATACCAGTAGTAGCCAAAATGTTGATATCAGTTGAAAAGGTGGCTGCAACAGGGGCATCAACATCATAGCTGAGAGAGAGATGTTCTTCCGTGTTCTGAGTCGTCATCCTTTTGCCAGGTCTCGGTGATGGTGCCGACCTGCTGGTGCCACTACATCTTCTAGACGTAGACCACAACCGATGTGATGATGTGGAGGAAGATCAAGTAGTCAACACCCAGACCCCCATGCAGACCTTGGTAAAGTTCTTTTACTTCTCGGAGGGCACCAAGCAATCTTCTGGACTCTGTTCTCCAGCATTCCTAGTGGTCTGGAAGTCGCATAGACATTCAGAACATGCTCTGCCCATGTCTACAAGTTTCCTAAATTGTCGCTGACAGATATTTGCAACCTAAAAATGATCGGTGTTGGCATTTTCTGTCGTTTAAGTAATTTAAAGAATTATATAAGTCAGTGATAGCTAACTGTCCCAATAAAGAGGTGATGTAGTATTTACCTGGCAGGGAGGTATGGCCAGACTCCAGTCATGAAGGATGTCATCATCGTGGAGTCAATGAATCATAAAATGTGTAGATATTGCACATTATCTCCACAAGAGGGAGCTTTACAGGTCTCTTCATGGAATGGAGGATTGTTGTCTACATGAGTATACAAATGATTACATTATCTTGGGGATTAACACAGATTGTCAATTTAAATTCATTAGTTATGTAATTAGATGATCTGTGGCACAAGATCAGGTGTCATGGACGATATAATCATTGTTTTATCTAATTACATAATCAAATAATGAGTTCATGTAACATAATCCACTTTCCTAGGTGGCTCCAAACCAGGCTCATGAATGATGCTGTCGTGATTAATTTAAATATTTTAACTACACAATTGATATTAAGATGGTGTATAATAATTGCCTCCCACATCGCGTCACCGGAATCCACTGATCATGGATTATCTAATGTCCTATTTTAATAATCAAATAACAACATAATGAGAGGATGAAATGGTCTGCCATGCTCCACACAATTGCCTCTCAGTTGACTCCCACATGATTGTGGGAAACTCCCATGTTCATCCCTTATTTAATCGCAGAGCAGAGTAGGAACATGTTTAAATGCTGAACTCTCATTGTGTATGCAGGGTTTTTAGAAGATATCACATATTTAATGTTGGACGGCTGCCTCAAAAGAGATGGACTGAAATCCAATAATCGCTAAGTCTACTCTAACAAACGTATTATCCGCTTCCTTAAGGAATTCAACAATGTCAAACTCACCTATTTGATGAATAATCGTGAGTCTTATTATCTTTCGTTCCATAGTTTTACTTCTGAGGAGAGAGAGTATTCATAAACAGAAGACTCTGAACTGTTTCTTCACAGACTACGTTCTCTGATGATTAGGTAATCTTGAATTTGGTAACCAGTAAAAGCTGTAGGCACGCTTCCAGAGGTGTGGCTATGACTTGTTGAGGCGAATCAAATGTTGTCTTTAAAAGTTTTAGGAGATAGTTACCTTGGGAGACTGTAATGGCCCATGATAACACTTTCTCGAAGCTGCTCTCTCGTCCTTGGCTCATGATACCAGGATAGAGAATGCAACAGGGTTGCCAGGCAACATTTATGAACCAACATTCTGACACATTCTAGTGCCCCTCCCACATGCTTAAAGGAGTATACCCACCAATGAACTAACCTTACAGTCTCACTGAGTTTCTCACAAAAACCAAGCAGGGCTCTTTCTTTTGAGTTCTACATATTTACCGGTCTCTGAAGCTACAACTTGCCTATAGTGACATAAGCAGAAAACGAAAGCATCATTGTGCCATCTTTGCCGACCTCCTAGTGCCACTACATCTTCTAGACGTAGACCACAACAGATGTGAAGATGTGGAGGAAGAGCAAGTAGTCAACAGCAAGACCACAACCGATGTGAAGATGTGGAGGAAGAGCAAGTATTCAACAGCAAGACCACCATGCAGACCTTGGTAAAGTTCTTTTACTTCTCGGAGGGCACCATGCAATCTTCTGGACTCTATTCTCCAGCATTCCTAGTGGTCTGGAAGACGCATAGACATTCAGAACATGCTCTGCCCATGTCTACATGTTTCCTAATTTGCTGCTGACAGATATTTGCAACCCAATAATAATCGGTGTTGGCATTGTCTGTCGTTTAAGTAATTTAAAGAACTAAATAAGTCAGTGATAGCTAACTGTCCCAATAAAGAGGTGATGTAGCATTTAATTGGCTGGGAAGTGTGGCCAGACTCCAGTCATGAAGAATGTCATTATCATCCATTGAAACCATGAATCATAAACTGTGATGATATTGCACATTAACGCCACAAGAGGGAGCTTGCCGGGTCTCCTCATGGAGTGGACAATTTTTGGTTTACATAATTACACACAGATTTACATTATCTTAAGGATTAACACAGATTGTCAATTTAAATACATTAATTATGTAATTAGATGATCTGTGACACCAGATTCCAGGTGTCATGGACGATATAATCATTGTTTTGTATAATTAAATAATCAAATAATGAGTTCATGTAACATCATCCACTTCCCTAAGGTGGCTCCAAACCAGGCTCATGAACGATGCTGTCGTGATTAATGTAAATATTTTAACTATATAATTGATATTAAGATGGTCTATGATACTTGCCTCCCACATCGCGTAACCACAATCCACTGATCATGGATTATCTAATGTCCTATTTTAATAATCGAATAACAACATAAGCAGAGGATGAAATGGTCTGCCATTCTCCACACAATTTTCTCTCAGTTGCCTCCCACATGATTGTGGGAAACTCCCAGGTTCACCCCTTATTTCATCGCAGAGCACAGGAGTAACATGTTTAAATGCTGAACTGTCATTCTGTATGCAGGGATTTTAGAAGATATCACATATTTAATGTTGGACGGCTGCCTCAAAAGAGATGGACTGAAATCTAAGAATCGCTAAGTCTACTCGACAAACGGATTATCACCTTCCTGAAGGAAGTCAACAATGTCAAACTCACCTTTTTGATGAACAATCGTAGTCTTATTATCTTTTGCTCCATAGTTTTACTTCTGAGGAGAGAGAGTATTCATAAACAGAAGACTCTGAACTGTTTCTACACAGACTATGTTCTCTGATGATTAGGTAATCTTGAATTTGGTAACCAGGAAAAGCTGTAGGCACACTTCCAGAGGTGTGGCTCTGACTTGGTTAGGCGAATCAAATGCTGTCATGAAAAAGGTTTAGGAGATAGTTATCTTGGCAGACTGTAATGTCCCATGATAACACTTTCTCGAAGCTGCTCTCTGGTACTTGGCCCACGATACCAGGACACAGAATGCAAGGAGGGTTGCCAGGCAACATTTATGAACCAACATTCTGTCACATTCTAGTGCCCCTCCCACAGGCTAAAAGGAGTATACCCACCGGTGAACTAACCCTACAGCCTCACTGAGTTTCTCACAAATACCAAGCAGGGCTCTTTCTTTTGAGTTCTACATATTTACCCGTCTCTCAAGCTACAACATGCCTATAGTGACATAAGCATGAAAACGAAAGAATCATTGTGCCATTCAAGTACAATGATGAGAATTTTACTCTTGTTTTCAATTCTTCAATTTGCTAATTTCTAGAATGGAAACAATACAGTTAATCGCCTCTACCATAATCCTTTTCTCTTTATTGAAAATAAAATAAACTCCTCTTCATCCTCTTACCATTAGAGGAGCTTGACCCCATGGTTTCTCAGAGTTGTTTAGATTTGCATTGGGCTGATGATTAAGGATTTTGAGCAGTGTCTTATGTTTCTTTCAGTCATTTTGGATTCCTCAATGGACTGTTCTCTATTAAGTCCTGTACCCCGCTTTCTGAGATGGTTATTTAGAGTTATTTATTGTTGCTGGTGTGTCATGTTATCAGCCCGACAGAGTTCATGAGATGAGATCCCCTGATCAGGAGATTATTCAGTTATTCCTTTTTTAAAATCGGTGGTCACTGTGTCCTTCATGGGTCAGTTCTGTTGCAACCTCGCAGAAACTGATGACGCGAAACAGTACAGTTTTTTAAAATCGTGTACACATTCGATTGTTAAAAACGTACTACTACGTAATCAGTAATCACTGTATGAGGCCGTGTCCCCCATTCTCTGGGCACTGCTTCTGGTACCGATCTGCTGCTGTGTCAATCCCATAGCAGCCACATGACGGATGACACCATCATTACTTACGCAATCAAGTAAGTTAATAATGGGATGGTCCTCCATACTTAACTTTCATAAGATGGAACCAAACTCCAGTGATTGTCCAGGAAGGAGTACTTAGATGATTAAATACTGCCACGTGATTAACTCCCATGGAGGAATGCCCCTACTCCAGTCAAGAAGAACAACATCTTCAACGATTCAAATAATGAATATATAATGAAAAATGATTGAGTAATGTCATGGTCGTGCATATTTAAATCCCACATGGAGTAGTCAGACTGGTCTCTTCCTGGAATAATGATTTATTTATAAAATTAAATTGATAATTAATTAGCTGCCGTTGGATACTAACACTGACGAGATGGCACCAAAGTCCTAAAACTATCGGTGATGTAATGACCTATTTACAGAGCTAAATGATGAAGTAATGAGATGATGTTACTTCGTCTACTCACAAAATCTGACTCCAAAAGGGACTTAGGGTCCATAACATTACCTGTATTTCAAACACGTTAATTAAGTGATGAATTATTATTTAATTTCCTAGTTTAACCGGTAAATAAGTAAGTGTACTAGTAGATGATGTGATGTTCTGGCACGATGGACTCCCTTAAGGAGGCTAAAAACTTTAGTGGTCACTGAATACATAATGACAGATTTTCATAATTCAATGAATTAATATTAAACTAGTGGATGGTGTCATATGCACGAAACCTAAAGATTGACCAATACTGAAGAGTCATTGAGTTCTTAATCATAGATTTGAACAATAAAATGAATGAATGGAGAGATAATTTCTCATAATTCACACCTAGACAGATAACAAAATGAGATCAACATTGATTTAAATAAATAAATAATGAAATCGCAAGAGACATTTTAACACCAACAAGGGGGCTCCAGACTCCACTCTTCCTGGAGTAGAAAAAGACAGATTTAAATAATGAAAGCATAAGATTGTTAGATCGTCTGTCACACTTGAGTCACACAAGGTGGCACCACACTTCAGGGTTCACAGATTACATAATGAAATAATTTAATGATTACATCATTACATATCTAAGTCGTTGAACTTTTTCGTATCATCAATACCTGGGCAGACTTGCCAGATATGAAAACGGATGCTGTCATCACGGATTTTTACTATTCCATCAGTTCTTCGTCAGATAATCATACTTTCTTGCCTGGTGAATTCTGTTGGCCTGACATCCTAACCGGTGCCTGAATCTCTGATGTGTTGTGGCAGGACCTGAGGTAATTGGCCCATTCCTGGCATACCAGTAGTAGCCAAAATGTTGATATCAGTTGAAAAGGTGGCTGCAACAGGGGCATCAACATCATAGCTGAGAGAGAGATGTTCTTCCGTGTTCTGAGTCGTCATCCTTTTGCCAGGTCTCGGTGATGGTGCCGACCTGCTGGTGCCACTACATCTTCTAGACGTAGACCACAACCGATGTGATGATGTGGAGGAAGATCAAGTAGTCAACACCCAGACCCCCATGCAGACCTTGGTAAAGTTCTTTTACTTCTCGGAGGGCACCAAGCAATCTTCTGGACTCTGTTCTCCAGCATTCCTAGTGGTCTGGAAGTCGCATAGACATTCAGAACATGCTCTGCCCATGTCTACAAGTTTCCTAAATTGTCGCTGACAGATATTTGCAACCTAAAAATGATCGGTGTTGGCATTTTCTGTCGTTTAAGTAATTTAAAGAATTATATAAGTCAGTGATAGCTAACTGTCCCAATAAAGAGGTGATGTAGTATTTACCTGGCAGGGAGGTATGGCCAGACTCCAGTCATGAAGGATGTCATCATCGTGGAGTCAATGAATCATAAAATGTGTAGATATTGCACATTATCTCCACAAGAGGGAGCTTTACAGGTCTCTTCATGGAATGGAGGATTGTTGTCTACATGAGTATACAAATGATTACATTATCTTGGGGATTAACACAGATTGTCAATTTAAATTCATTAGTTATGTAATTAGATGATCTGTGGCACAAGATCAGGTGTCATGGACGATATAATCATTGTTTTATCTAATTACATAATCAAATAATGAGTTCATGTAACATAATCCACTTTCCTAGGTGGCTCCAAACCAGGCTCATGAATGATGCTGTCGTGATTAATTTAAATATTTTAACTACACAATTGATATTAAGATGGTGTATAATAATTGCCTCCCACATCGCGTCACCGGAATCCACTGATCATGGATTATCTAATGTCCTATTTTAATAATCAAATAACAACATAATGAGAGGATGAAATGGTCTGCCATGCTCCACACAATTGCCTCTCAGTTGACTCCCACATGATTGTGGGAAACTCCCATGTTCATCCCTTATTTAATCGCAGAGCAGAGTAGGAACATGTTTAAATGCTGAACTCTCATTGTGTATGCAGGGTTTTTAGAAGATATCACATATTTAATGTTGGACGGCTGCCTCAAAAGAGATGGACTGAAATCCAATAATCGCTAAGTCTACTCTAACAAACGTATTATCCGCTTCCTTAAGGAATTCAACAATGTCAAACTCACCTATTTGATGAATAATCGTGAGTCTTATTATCTTTCGTTCCATAGTTTTACTTCTGAGGAGAGAGAGTATTCATAAACAGAAGACTCTGAACTGTTTCTTCACAGACTACGTTCTCTGATGATTAGGTAATCTTGAATTTGGTAACCAGTAAAAGCTGTAGGCACGCTTCCAGAGGTGTGGCTATGACTTGTTGAGGCGAATCAAATGTTGTCTTTAAAAGTTTTAGGAGATAGTTACCTTGGGAGATTGTAATGGCCCATGATAACACTTTCTCGAAGCTGCTCTCTCGTCCTTGGCTCATGATACCAGGATAGAGAATGCAACAGGGTTGCCAGGCAACATTTATGAACCAACATTCTGACACATTCTAGTGCCCCTCCCACATGCTTAAAGGAGTATACCCACCAATGAACTAACCTTACAGTCTCACTGAGTTTCTCACAAAAACCAAGCAGGGCTCTTTCTTTTGAGTTCTACATATTTACCGGTCTCTGAAGCTACAACTTGCCTATAGTGACATAAGCAGAAAACGAAAGCATCATTGTGCCATCTTTGCCGACCTCCTAGTGCCACTACATCTTCTAGACGTAGACCACAACAGATGTGAAGATGTGGAGGAAGAGCAAGTAGTCAACAGCAAGACCACAACCGATGTGAAGATGTGGAGGAAGAGCAAGTATTCAACAGCAAGACCACCATGCAGACCTTGGTAAAGTTCTTTTACTTCTCGGAGGGCACCATGCAATCTTCTGGACTCTATTCTCCAGCATTCCTAGTGGTCTGGAAGACGCATAGACATTCAGAACATGCTCTGCCCATGTCTACATGTTTCCTAATTTGCTGCTGACAGATATTTGCAACCCAATAATAATCGGTGTTGGCATTGTCTGTCGTTTAAGTAATTTAAAGAACTAAATAAGTCAGTGATAGCTAACTGTCCCAATAAAGAGGTGATGTAGCATTTAATTGGCTGGGAAGTGTGGCCAGACTCCAGTCATGAAGAATGTCATTATCATCCATTGAAACCATGAATCATAAACTGTGATGATATTGCACATTAACGCCACAAGAGGGAGCTTGCCGGGTCTCCTCATGGAGTGGACAATTTTTGGTTTACATAATTACACACAGATTTACATTATCTTAAGGATTAACACAGATTGTCAATTTAAATACATTAATTATGTAATTAGATGATCTGTGACACCAGATTCCAGGTGTCATGGACGATATAATCATTGTTTTGTATAATTAAATAATCAAATAATGAGTTCATGTAACATCATCCACTTCCCTAAGGTGGCTCCAAACCAGGCTCATGAACGATGCTGTCGTGATTAATGTAAATATTTTAACTATATAATTGATATTAAGATGGTCTATGATACTTGCCTCCCACATCGCGTAACCACAATCCACTGATCATGGATTATCTAATGTCCTATTTTAATAATCGAATAACAACATAAGCAGAGGATGAAATGGTCTGCCATTCTCCACACAATTTTCTCTCAGTTGCCTCCCACATGATTGTGGGAAACTCCCAGGTTCACCCCTTATTTCATCGCAGAGCACAGGAGTAACATGTTTAAATGCTGAACTGTCATTCTGTATGCAGGGATTTTAGAAGATATCACATATTTAATGTTGGACGGCTGCCTCAAAAGAGATGGACTGAAATCTAAGAATCGCTAAGTCTACTCGACAAACGGATTATCACCTTCCTGAAGGAAGTCAACAATGTCAAACTCACCTTTTTGATGAACAATCGTAGTCTTATTATCTTTTGCTCCATAGTTTTACTTCTGAGGAGAGAGAGTATTCATAAACAGAAGACTCTGAACTGTTTCTACACAGACTATGTTCTCTGATGATTAGGTAATCTTGAATTTGGTAACCAGGAAAAGCTGTAGGCACACTTCCAGAGGTGTGGCTCTGACTTGGTTAGGCGAATCAAATGCTGTCATGAAAAAGGTTTAGGAGATAGTTATCTTGGCAGACTGTAATGTCCCATGATAACACTTTCTCGAAGCTGCTCTCTGGTACTTGGCCCACGATACCAGGACACAGAATGCAAGGAGGGTTGCCAGGCAACATTTATGAACCAACATTCTGTCACATTCTAGTGCCCCTCCCACAGGCTAAAAGGAGTATACCCACCGGTGAACTAACCCTACAGCCTCACTGAGTTTCTCACAAATACCAAGCAGGGCTCTTTCTTTTGAGTTCTACATATTTACCCGTCTCTCAAGCTACAACATGCCTATAGTGACATAAGCATGAAAACGAAAGAATCATTGTGCCATTCAAGTACAATGATGAGAATTTTACTCTTGTTTTCAATTCTTCAATTTGCTAATTTCTAGAATGGAAACAATACAGTTAATCGCCTCTACCATAATCCTTTTCTCTTTATTGAAAATAAAATAAACTCCTCTTCATCCTCTTACCATTAGAGGAGCTTGACCCCATGGTTTCTCAGAGTTGTTTAGATTTGCATTGGGCTGATGATTAAGGATTTTGAGCAGTGTCTTATGTTTCTTTCAGTCATTTTGGATTCCTCAATGGACTGTTCTCTATTAAGTCCTGTACCCCGCTTTCTGAGATGGTTATTTAGAGTTATTTATTGTTGCTGGTGTGTCATGTTATCAGCCCGACAGAGTTCATGAGATGAGATCCCCTGATCAGGAGATTATTCAGTTATTCCTTTTTTAAAATCGGTGGTCACTGTGTCCTTCATGGGTCAGTTCTGTTGCAACCTCGCAGAAACTGATGACGCGAAACAGTACAGTTTTTTAAAATCGTGTACACATTCGATTGTTAAAAACGTACTACTACGTAATCAGTAATCACTGTATGAGGCCGTGTCCCCCATTCTCTGGGCACTGCTTCTGGTACCGATCTGCTGCTGTGTCAATCCCATAGCAGCCACATGACGGATGACACCATCATTACTTACGCAATCAAGTAAGTTAATAATGGGATGGTCCTCCATACTTAACTTTCATAAGATGGAACCAAACTCCAGTGATTGTCCAGGAAGGAGTACTTAGATGATTAAATACTGCCACGTGATTAACTCCCATGGAGGAATGCCCCTACTCCAGTCAAGAAGAACAACATCTTCAACGATTCAAATAATGAATATATAATGAAAAATGATTGAGTAATGTCATGGTGATGCATATTTAAATCCCACATGGAGTAGTCAGACTGGTCTCTTCCTGGAATAATGATTTATTTATAAAATTAAATTGATAATTAATTAGCTGCCGTTGGATACTAACACTGACGAGATGGCACCAAAGTCCTAAAACTATCGGTGATGTAATGACCTATTTACAGAGCTAAATGATGAAGTAATGAGATGATGTTACTTCGTCTACTCACAAAATCTGACTCCAAAAGGGACTTAGGGTCCATAACATTACCTGTATTTCAAACACGTTAATTAAGTGATGAATTATTATTTAATTTCCTAGTTTAACCGGTAAATAAGTAAGTGTACTAGTAGATGATGTGATGTTCTGGCACGATGGACTCCCTTAAGGAGGCTAAAAACTTTAGTGGTCACTGAATACATAATGACAGATTTTCATAATTCAATGAATTAATATTAAACTAGTGGATGGTGTCATATGCACGAAACCTAAAGATTGACCAATACTGAAGAGTCATTGAGTTCTTAATCATAGATTTGAACAATAAAATGAATGAATGGAGAGATAATTTCTCATAATTCACACCTAGACAGATAACAAAATGAGATCAACATTGATTTAAATAAATAAATAATGAAATCGCAAGAGACATTTTAACACCAACAAGGGGGCTCCAGACTCCACTCTTCCTGGAGTAGAAAAAGACAGATTTAAATAATGAAAGCATAAGATTGTTAGATCGTCTGTCACACTTGAGTCACACAAGGTGGCACCACACTTCAGGGTTCACAGATTACATAATGAAATAATTTAATGATTACATCATTACATATCTAAGTCGTTGAACTTTTTCGTATCATCAATACCTGGGCAGACTTGCCAGATATGAAAACGGATGCTGTCATCACGGATTTTTACTATTCCATCAGTTCTTCGTCAGATAATCATACTTTCTTGCCTGGTGAATTCTGTTGGCCTGACATCCTAACCGGTGCCTGAATCTCTGATGTGTTGTGGCAGGACCTGAGGTAATTGGCCCATTCCTGGCATACCAGTAGTAGCCAAAATGTTGATATCAGTTGAAAAGGTGGCTGCAACAGGGGCATCAACATCATAGCTGAGAGAGAGATGTTCTTCCGTGTTCTGAGTCGTCATCCTTTTGCCAGGTCTCGGTGATGGTGCCGACCTGCTGGTGCCACTACATCTTCTAGACGTAGACCACAACCGATGTGATGATGTGGAGGAAGATCAAGTAGTCAACACCCAGACCCCCATGCAGACCTTGGTAAAGTTCTTTTACTTCTCGGAGGGCACCAAGCAATCTTCTGGACTCTGTTCTCCAGCATTCCTAGTGGTCTGGAAGTCGCATAGACATTCAGAACATGCTCTGCCCATGTCTACAAGTTTCCTAAATTGTCGCTGACAGATATTTGCAACCTAAAAATGATCGGTGTTGGCATTTTCTGTCGTTTAAGTAATTTAAAGAATTATATAAGTCAGTGATAGCTAACTGTCCCAATAAAGAGGTGATGTAGCATTTAACTTGCAGGGAGGTATGGCCAGACTCCAGTATGAAGAATGTCATCATCATCCTTTGAAACCATGAATCATAAACTGTGATGATATTGCACATTATCTCCACAAGAAGGAGCTTTACGGGTCTCTTCATGGAATGGAGGATTGTTGTTTACATAATTACACTCATATTTACATTATCTTGGGGATTAACACAGATTGTCAATTTAAATACATTAATCATGTAATTAGATGATCTGTTGCTCCAGATTCCAAGTGTCATGGACGATATAATCATTGTTTTATATAATTAAATAATCAAATAATGAGTTCATGTAACATCATCCACTTCCCTAAGGTGGCTCTAAGCCAGTCTCTGAAGCTACAACTTGCCTATAGTGACATAAGCAGAAAATGAAAGCATCATTGTGCCATTCAAGTACAATGATGAGTATTTTAAACCTGTTTTCTAAGCTTCAGTTTTCTAATTTCTAGAATGTAAAGAATACAGTTAATCGCATGTACCATAATCCTTTTCCCTTTATTGAAAATAAAATTAACTCCTCTTCATCCTCTTACGTTTAGAGGATCTTGATCCCGTGGATTCTCAGAGTTGTTTAGATTTGCATTGGTCCAGAACAGCCAGGGCCAGGGCCAAGGCCAGGGCCAGGGCCAGATTGTTATGACACTGACCAAGGAGCAAGATGATCAAATACAATGGACCCAGCTTAGTCTTTGTAGGTGCTGAAAAATTATTTGCACCTTCTTTGCCTAGACAACAGGTCATTCTTCCCATGTCTGTCTTCCACAGAGAAAATACAAACAAACTAACAAAATCCTCTCACAGTATTTAGTGGGTGAAGTACTTCTGTCCTCAATCCCATACACAATTGGTTATGGCTAGGAATATAAGGAATGGTCCCTGTCATTTTTTCAATAGATTGAACAGTTAATTAACTATATTTTTCTCACATCTGATAGTTTTGATGGCTGGGCTAACCATAACTTTGTCAGCTTGGCAGTATCAGGCAGCATTAATATGGGTCTAAATAAGGATCTAAAATCATAAAAGTCATTTTTGAACATTTATTTATTAATTTTGCATACAGTGTTCTGCCTTCATGTGTCTGCAGGCAAGAAGAGGTAGTCAGATCTCATTACTGATGTTTGTGAGCCACAATGTAGTTGCTGTTGATTGAACTCAGGACTTCTAGAAGATCAGCCAGTACTCTTAACCAATGAGCCATCTCTCTAGCCCAAGAAATATATGTCTTAAAATATATAAAATTAATTTATGATATAAAAATTCATAGCTTAACTTTTAATCAAGTTCTGTTAAGGTAATCTAGCAGGGTCTCCCAGCTGTTTAGTCACAAACTCAATGTTTTATGATTTATATTGGGTGTTATCGAAGTGTAAATATGAAGGATATTTCCTCAGGCCTAAGGCACCACTGACCAATCTATACATCAATCTCTCTTGACAGAAGATAAATGTAACCCAGATCTGTAGTTTTTGCTAGGACTCAAATGTATAAGTACATTCCTGCTGTTTTACAGATACCCAATATCTACTTTTTCTACAGTATAGATTTCAGAACAGAGTGGTGATTATAATATATCTCAAACTTATGTTCTAAATTTAACTATGTCTCAGCAGATTTGTGCTTCTGGCAGATGAGCATCAGTTCCTGACTACACTCTGCTCTAAATACTGCTCTGGACTTACTGTGAACCAGCACAGCCAATGTGAATCTTCAACAGGGTCTATAAACTAATGCCTCTGATAAATGTGCAATTTGCTGAAGCCCCCCTCCTTTTAATACTTTTTTTATTGGTTTTATATAGCATTTTAGCCATCTCATGCCCAAGAAAACACTGCAAATGTAAGCAGGAAGTAGTACAGGAAAAGAATACATTTCACCTTTTCCCTGGTTGAGATGCTATATCAAAAGTAAACAAAAGTAAACTAATATACATAGGAGGCAATGTAAGTAACCTGTACACCAAAAAAACACCAGAAGTCTTTTACCTATTGGAGGCCCAAAAAATGGGCCTCTAATGTTTGTTGCAAAGAGGAAATGTGATGGAAAAATTAATAACTAAATGTTATAAAATTACGGCTTATTGCAAGAAGGAAAAAATAATGGGAACAAGAATTTCTGCCAATAGATAAATCCCTGACTACAGAGTACAGAACCCACATCCTCAGGAGAAGAAGTAAAAACAAAGAAAAAACACCAACCTTTCAGGTGTGCTCATCAATCTTGCCTAAACAAATGATGGAAAATATTAACTTAGTTCCATGTTGACATTGTAAATAAATTTGAACTCTATGGACTGCCTGTATCTTGGAAACCTTGTGAACTGAGACTAGTGGTCTCAAGTTTCCCTTTCTGTTTACCCTGTTATAAACCCCTCACAATTTTAAGCCACTACCTTACTTTTCTGACAGAGTGAGGTCCCATCTGGTTTGATTTTTACCAGTAAAAACAATTTGCTTTTGCAGCCAGGAGTCACTTCCTTGGAAGTTGAGTAAACCAGTAGGCATAATAGTAACAAGCTGCTCAAGGAGGCTTTATAGGCTATAGAACTCCAGGTGACAGCTATTTGAAAATCAAAACACTGTTGTTTGAGCAACATGCTGTACTACTTCCTGCTTACTTTTGCAGTGTTTTCTTAGCTGCAAGTAGGCTAAAATGCTAGACAATACCAACAAAAGAAAGTGGGATTCAGGAAATGGACCATTTATTAGCGGCATCAGTTTGTAGACACTGTTGAAGATTCACTTTGGCTTGGCTGGTTCACAGTAAGTAGGGAGAGCAGTATAGAGGAGCAGGCTGTAGTCAGCAACTGATATTCATCTGACAGAAGCACAAATAGTCTGAGACATGTTTAAACTGGGGACAAATGTTAAAATGTATATATTTAATTGGAACTCTTTGTTCCTTACCTTTGGTGATCAAGAAAGACAGCAAGACCAGGGAGAAAATTCCATCCTCAGGATAGCTGTATTAATCTGCAGTCCTTTTGACCTGTAAGAAGTGGATCCAAGCTTTATGACATTTGTTCCTCTGAAGCCTATATGAACTGTGTTATATAAAAGGACATAAAAGTATTAGATATATTATCATCACCAATCTGTGCTGAAAACCAAATTGTACAAAAAGTAGGTTTTGGGTATCTATAAATCAGCAGGAATGAACTTATGCCTTTGAGTCCTAGCAAAATTTACAGATTTGGGTTAGAAGCTTTTTCTTCTGTCAAGAGCGATCCATGTATAGATTGGTCAGTGGTGCCTTAGGCCTAATGAAACATCCTTCATATTTACACTTCGATAACACCCACTATAAATCATAAAACTTTGAGTTTGTGACTAAACAGCTGGGAGGCCCTGCTCTATTAGCTTATCAAAACTTGATTAAAAGTTAAGCTCTGAATTTTTATATTGTAAATTAATTTTTTACATCTTTAAGAAATATATATCTTGGGCTAGAGAGATGTGGCAGAGGTTAAGATTACTGGCTGCTCTTCTAGAAGTCCTGAGTTCAATCCCCAGCCACTACATTGTGGTCACAAACATTTAAAATGTGATGTTCTATCCTCTTTGTGTGTGCAGACATGTACGCAGCCAGAACAATGTATGCATAATTAATAAATAAATGTTCAAAAAAGACATATATATATATATATATATATATATATATATATATTTAAATTCTTATTTAGGAGCCACATCAAGGATGCCTTTATTGCCAAGCTCACAAAGTTTTGGTTAGCCAAGCCATCAATAGAATTAGAGATCTGAGAAGGATAAACTATATGTTACTTTTGAATCTATTAAAAAAAACCACAGGGACCATTCCTTATATTCTTAGCCATATCCAATTTTCTATGGCATTGAGGGGAGAAAGATTTCACCAAGTACATAATGTGAGAGGTGCCCCCCCCCTGTGGAACCTGGAATTGGAAAAGTCTGAACTTATTTTGTCTAGGCAAAGGTGCAGAAAATTTTCCAGTACCCTGCAGCCTCTACACAGTCCGAGCTGCATCCTATTATGATGTAGGCATTGTGTTTCAGCATCTTGCTCCCTGGTCAGTGTCATCACAATCCATGATGCCCCACAATGTTCATTAGAGACCTTTGATCATTGTTAGGTTCTGTGATTCTTTGTCTGAAATTATTACAGCTTTTTAGTTAGTATTTAAAAGCCTTATTCTACAGATCTCTGTAGTATTAGAAGTCTTTCCAGGTAGATATTAATGGACAACTTGGTTTTCAGTTACTCGATTTAAACTTAAACTTTTAGAATATGTATAGGAGACAGAGTGAGGTTTATTCCTGTTATTAATCACTAATACTTAGTTTGACTATAACCAACAGTTAATCTATAAGGATGGCTGGTAACTTGTGTTTCTTAACATTTTATACTAGTTACCAGATTTTATAAAAGTAGAACTTTGCATTGTCAGTTTTAGCTTTAAAAATACTGATTTTAATTTCAATCTCCTTTTAGGGAAACATAAAACAGCTATGTGATTTAGTTTATATAACTAACTTATGCTTACCAAATTTATCAAAAACAAGGATGGATTATCCTATGTATCATAAAAAAATGAGCTTCTCAAATTTTGGTTAGTATATACAGTGTATGGTTATGATCTTAAATTTTAGCCCTTTGATTTAAGTACAAATATTAACAATGTAATAAAGCACAAATGTAATGTAACCTTTTGAATTTAAATATTTAAAAACTGTCTTATAAAAAAATTAATCATCCTGTAATGGCTTCTTATAATATCAAATAATTTTAGCACCCTTTATGTCTTTAAAACCATTGTTACCTTGGTGCCTGTTAAGTTTATGTTAATTTCAGTGTTAATAATTATATCTTTTTAACTAGTTTCAAATTTTGACAGCTTTTGACATAAAACAGAATTAATGTCACCTGCATTAAAAAGACATTTGATTTTCTGATAATCTGAATTTAGTGACCAGCACTCAGAGGTAAATTTTGAGCTGAGGGCTATTAGCATTAGACAGCAAAAACATTTAAACCATTTTTGTTTTAGCTATATTCTTGTAATAAAACAGGATTCTAACAGGAAACACAGATAGACCTTTTTAGCAAGTACATACATTTTTCCTGAGAGAAATAAACGGAAATTTTAAACAATTAACCTAGTATAGTCAAAATTTTTAACTCATATTACTAATCTTAAATTTATATTTGTAGATTCAGAGCCCACAGCAAACAGTTTTCATCTTGTTCTTACTTTTTTACGACTTTTCTTTCAACCTCTATATCTTTTTACGTTACCTGTAGTCTCTTTCTCTGACTTTCTCAGACATCCCTAGCATAGAAAAATCTCTCCTTTTCTCTTTTTCTTTTTCTTTTATCTGATCAGTGACTTTTACTCAGAGGTACATGCCTGAAGTGAACATCTTATTTATTTAATTCCTGACTGTACGTTCTTACATTGGTGCTTTCCCCTGAGCCTCTCTGCAACTTCTGCTCTCTTAACTGTTGGGTCCTTATTCGGATTATGTGGGGTACACCAGATCTCCTTTTATGTTATCTTTCATTATCATCAATTTATTTTTATCTCTTTTTGACTCCTATGGATCTGGCCAAGCCTTTTTTCCTGTTCTACGTTTTATTGCCCAGAGAAGTGGAATCATACTCGTAACACCTGAAGTTCCTTTTGATGTTCTCTGTGCAGCTTTGATGAGTTGCATTGACCTATAAA
Organism: Phodopus roborovskii; assembly: GCF_943737965.1. Lineage (NCBI taxonomy): Eukaryota > Metazoa > Chordata > Mammalia > Rodentia > Cricetidae > Phodopus > Phodopus roborovskii. The sequence goes on from NW_026125819.1 coordinate 101,510, forward strand.
TCTACAGGCCTTTTGACCTGTCTACTAGACCACTGCTATCTTATTTTGACTTCTTTGCTTCAGACTGATTGTAACAAGTCTGCACATACCAATCTCATCTATTTACCATCTATTTTATTAGTTTTATTTTTTTAGTTGACATAAAAATCTTTACCAGATTTAATTTCCCCAACACCCCCTTATCCTCCACCTCCCCACCCTCACCCCCACCCCGGTCCCTACAATCACAGTCACTGCCACCTGAGGAGAGGAGGGATGGGCCAGGGGCAACTTCGGTCATTTGCTGGTAGAGTTTCAGAATTCCTCTCCTCCCTCACTGCCCAAAAGCTGGCCCAATGCACCTAGCCCATCAACAAACCAGCATGGCTCCTGGATGAGCATGGCTTAGGACTTCTGTACCAGGAAGAGCCTGGTGCTGTTTACCCTGGTGTTCTGCATTACCAGCAGCCTGTACGTTCTTGGCCTGGGTGATTTTTCTGTTTGTTTTTGCTTTGTTTTTTTAATATTCTATTTTATTTTTTATTTCACATGCCTATCCCAGTTCCCTCTCCCTCCCTCCATTACTCGTGTTGCCCCCTATCATGAAACCTGACCATCCTCCCGTCCATCCCCCCACCCCAATTCCACATGAATGGCAATGCCATCCTGGTGTGGTCACGTATATCTGTCAAGTCAATTGAAGTAGGGGCTAGGACTTCTCTCCTATTTCTAGGATAAGGGAGTCTCTCCATGTGTCTACAAGTTCCTTTTTTGCACCACAATACATCCTGGATCCACTCTCTGAGGTCCCCAAGACTGCTCAGTCCTTCTGGCTGGAACTCATATTCAGAGACACCTGAGTCAGTCCCATTCTGGATGCCAAGCTATAAGTCTAGAGGCCCGTTATCTACTCATTGTTCCGGTCAGCTGTCTGTATGTTTCTACAACCTGGTCTTTTCCTCTCCTTTTGCATCTAGATTCTATTTCGACTCAGTGTTTAGGTATGGGTGTTTGCTTCTGTTTCCAATAGTACTAGAGGAGGGTTCCCTGATGGTGAATAAGGTAGTTGTTGATCTCAGTACCCATAAGGGAATTAATGGTAGATTTTCCATGGTTGCTCAAATTGTTATTTGGAAACAGTTTTGTAGGTCTCTAGACCATTCTTTAGATTCAGTTTTCTCTTTAAACCACTAATAGCTTCCTCTTTTATACTGTTTCTCTCTCTCTCCCTTTCTCTCTCTCTCTCTCTCTCTCTCTACTGTCTTCTATTCCTACCCTGACTCAATCTTCATAGGATCCCCTGCTTTCCTCCTCCCACTCTGTGTCTCCTAATTCTCTCTACATTCTGTGACCCCCCCCAACCTCCCATGTTCTCTGGGGGGACTTCTCCTTTCAACCTTGTGTGAGGGACTTTATATGAATCTCTTAGAATACACCTTGTATCCTGGTTTCACTGGTGGTGTGAATTATAGGCTGGTGATCCATTGCTCTAGCTCTAGGATCCATATATGAGTGAGTATATTCTATGTTCATGTTTTTGTGATTGGGTTACCTCATTCAGAATGGTTACTTCAAGAGCCATCCATTTGCCTGTGAATTTCAAGATTCCATTATTTTTTCTCTGCAGAGTAGTATTCCATTGTGAAGATGTGCCACATCTTCTTTATCCATTCTTCAATTGAGATGTATCTACATTGCTTCCAGGTTCTTGCTATTACAAAAGATACTGTTGTCAACATAGCTGAGCAGATGTCTTTGTTGCATGGATGTGGATCATTTGGGAATGTGCCTAAGAAGTGGATGGTAAACTAATTCCCAGTTTCCTGAGGAACTACTTTACTGATCTCCAAAATGGGTGTATGAGTTTGCACTCCCACCAGCAGTAGAGGAGTGTTCCCATTTCTCCATGTCTTCTCTGGTATAATTTGTCATTGTGTTTCTAATATTAGCTGTTGTGGCAGGAATAAGATGGTATCACAAAGTTGTTTTGATTTGCATTTCCCTGATAGCTAAGGATGTTGAACACTTTCTTAAGTGTTTTTAAGGTTTCTTTTATTTCATCTATTGAGAATTTTTCTTCAGTTCTGTACCACATTTTTTAATAGGGTTGTTTCGTGATTTATTAATTAGTATATTGAGTTCTTTGTATATTTTGGAATCAGCCCTTTGTCTGATATAGTATGGGTGAAAATCTTTTCCAAGTCTGTAGGCTGCCATTTGGTCTTTTCATTGTGTCCTTTTCCTAACAGAAGTCTCTAAGTTTGAAGATGTCCCATTCTTTAATTGTGGCTCTCAATGTCTGTGCTCCTGGAGTTATGTTCAGGAACTGGTCTCCTATACTAATTTGTTCAAGGGTACCTCCTACGTTTTCTTCTAAGAGGTTCAGTGTTGCTGCATTGATGTTGAGGGTCTTTGATTACTTTGGACTTGAGTTTTTTTTTATGGTGATAGACTAGGGTCTATGTTCAGTCTTAGAAACACCCCCATCCAATTGTGCCAAAACCATCTCTTGAAGATTCTTTCCTCATTCCATTATATACTTTTAGCTGTCGAAAATCAGGTGCTAATACGAGTGTGGGTTTATATCAGAATTTTTAATTCTATTCTACTGGTCTACCTTTATGTTTTCTTTCTTTTTTTGTGGCAATTCCAGGCTGTTTTCAGGATCATAGCTGTGTATTAGAGCTTACACTCAGGGATGGTGATGTCTCCTGACGTTCTTATATTGTGCAGGGCTGCTTTGGCTATCCTGGCTCTTTTGTTTTTCCATATAAAGTTCGTTATTATACTTTCAAGAATTGTGGTGGGATTTTAATGGAGATTGCATTGAATCTCTAGATTGCTTTTGACAAGATTGCCATTTTTACCATATTAACCTAGATATCCAGGAAGCTGGGAGATGTTTCCATTTTCTGGTATCTTCGTTAATTTGTTTAGAACCACAAAGTTTTATTATGTAGGACTTTCACTTGTTTGGTAAGTGATACTCCACGATACTTTATGTTGTTTGAGGCTATTAAAAAGGGTTATGCTCCTCTTATTTCTTTCTCAGTCTATTTGTCATTTGAATAAAGTAGGACTACTGATTTTTTTGAGATTACATGTATCTTGATACTTTGGTAAATGTGTGTATCAGCAGTAGGAGTTGGCTGATATAGTTTATTGGGTCCTTTATGTAAACTATCATGTCATATGCAAATAGTGACAGTTTGATATCTTCATTCCCATTTGAATCCCCTTGATCTGCTTTTGTAGCCAGACTCTAGAAAGGGACATTTTGACTCTTGGTTTCCAGGATGCATAAAAGGGAAGTGGATGTGTGAGGTGAAAGCCGATTATACATTGGAAGTCCTGCCATTTGAATCCCTTTTTTGTTTGACAAACAGGAATTGCAAATTAGAGGTGCTTGATTTTCAGGCTGCCCATCATAACTTCTGTAATGTGTGGGTTAGAACAGAGGATGGTGTCTGCTCTACACATGTCTTCAGAGAGACCCACCAGTGGTGCATCATCCCGAAAGACAGGAAAAAGAGTTTGTGACTGTGATGATGATCCTTTCCCTCCATTCCAGACATCTCTGTGAATACCTGGAATTTTTCCACTGCTGGGCCCAGCAGAGAAAAGATGTGCTGCAGGTGATCTGTGAAAAGCTGGAGTTTGGGGCCCGCCCTGTCTATAACCCCCTAGAGCTGCTGGAGGTATTTGCACCATGCAGTATACGGGAACTGGAAGTGAATGTTCGCTGGGACCTGAGGACCCTTGCAAAGTTTGCCCCTGGCCTGGGCCAGATGAAAAACCTTCAGAAACTCCTTCTTCATGAAGTCTTCACACCCTTGCGTTGGTTGTGGAACCAAGAGATGAAACGACGGTGTTTTCGACAGATCGTTTCTCAGTTCTCCCAACTCAACAAGCTCCAGCATCTCTGTTTGAATCGTGTCTTCCTCCTGAATGCAAGACTGGACCAAGTGCTCAGGTAAGGAAGGATAGAGAGCTTGTTTCACAGGCCAGAGAAGAGCCTTTCCATGTTACATGAAACATCAGTGTACACCTGGGGCTTGCCAGCCACTGGTGACTCCACACGGATATGACCTCTGAATGATTGCTCTAGTAGTCTTTCTGCTATTCTTGCCACCATCACCGAGAAACGGTCTTTGAAACCTGATCTACAGAGGGGATGGTGTTTTAAGTCACACGTTGCCCCTTGTCAGCACTGTCCTCAGAACTGTATGCACAGTTTACTTCACTCTCTGATTTTCCAAGGGACAGGGGCTCTCTGAGCACAGGTAGTGTCTAATTCAATGGAAAATTACTGAGAGTGAAGTGATTAGGGTGGGTCACAGGGAAGACCTCTCAGTAGTACAGAGGCTGTGCTAGGAGGTGGGACTCATGAGGACCAATGTTAGCACACACAGAGAAGGCTCTGAGTTGCCACCAGGTCTTCTTTCTTGGCTTCCTGCTGGCCCCATTTGTCATCTGATGAGGCTTTGAGTTTGACAGCGCAGAGGAACCTGGGTTGGGGGCCTAAGCAGTCACATGATTTTGCCTGTGCTGTTACTTCTCCATCTGAGAGCATTCTCGAATTGACCTCCACCAAGATCTCAGAACGACATTAGGACACACTAACCACTGCTCACTTGAAGTTGGTGCCCTTTATCTACCACTATTAAACTTACTGAGATAATCTGCCTTGTCTTTCTGTAGGAACTTGGAGAGTCCCTTAGAGACCCTAGCAATCACTCGCTGCTCACTATCAGAATCAGACATGAGTTACCTGTCCCAGTGCCCAAGGGTCCATCGACTCACACATCTGGACCTGAGTGGTGTCACCTTTTTAAATTTAAGTCATCCACTTCTGGGAAGACTGCTAGAGAGATTGACAGCTACCCTGCAGACATTAAAATTGAAGGGTTGTATGCTCATGGACTTCCAAATGGATGTCATCCTCCCTGCCCTGAGCCAGTGTACCCAGCTGGTGGAGGTGAATTTGATGAAGAACTTCCTGTCTTTGACCAGCCTTAAGAAGCTGCTTCAGCACACTGCCCACCTGACACAGCTCACCTTGGAGATGTATCCTGCCCCTGGTGAAGTGTATGATGACTTTGGTGATGTCCTGCCAGACAGATTTGTCCAATATTGTTCTGAGCTCTTGGACACTCTTAGAGCAATAAGACAGCCAAAGGAGGTCTACTTTGTGAATAAGAAGTGTCTAGATTGCAGGCGATTCTGTGTCTATCACCAAGAGGACTCCCTATGTTCATGTTGGGAATAAAGGATGAGAGATTACTGCTGGCCTGAGAAAGGAAATCAAGGACTCCAGTGACTCTTTAGAGAGACACAGAGCTTATCTATTCAAGGTGTTTTGGATATACTTGGAGACAATGTCATACCAAGGAATCAGAGGAGAGAGAGAGAGAAGCTTTGACATGGACAATCAGGGCCTGCTCAACTGCTCAGGGCCAACGGTGAAGACCCAACCTCAGATAGGAAAAGGGATTTGAGAACACTGTGTACTGACCCCACCATAGTCAGTGTGTGAGAGTTCAGATACACAGGGGAGGGGATAAAGACAGAGCATAGTACAAAGAGCACCATGGACTGGATGAAATGTGTTCCATGTCTCTGCCTCCACCTTTTCTTTGCCTGACTTACATAAAGATTTGTAATATGTGCACATATATTTCCTTTTTGAAGAGTAACATTGACTGTAGAATGAACTGTTGTTGAGAGCACGGTCCTCTCCCTTTTCAACTGAGATCTGTCTTTCTGTGGTTACGAGAGGCATTTAAGCTGGGTATTACTTGCCTCGCCCACCATCCGTAAAGTTACAGTTTCCAATAAGCTCAATAAAAAATGCTTTTGCATGAGAGAGTGTGTTGCACACTTTTAATTTACTAAAGTTTTCCCTTGACAATCCCAGACTTGTGCACTGTGCTCACTGTGTTTGCATACTCTTGTGTCTCTTTGTCTCTACACCTTCTGCGTCTTAGAACTTTCAGGCAGATGCTAACCTAACATGCCACACTCTTGGGATTTTTATACCTCAGCTTCATGTAATCTCATCATAAAGTCCGAGGTAAACTCTTGGAATGATGGATGACTCAGCGAATGAGGGTGCTTCATAACTTCTCTGGGGACCAGTGTTTGATCTTAGCGGGCAGAAACACGTGGACCTCTTTCCGGATATCTGACATTCATTTCTGGTTTCTGGAAGCGCTTGCTGTTACCTCCATATACATACACACATACCACACACATGCCCTTCAAAAGACATTTTCTTAAAGATAAGTAAAGTTAAAGTATGGAAAAACACAAATGAATTCATAGTATTAAACAGGAATCCAGTCTAGAGGTGGATATCCCCACAGGGTTTAACCCATCAAAGTATGAAAAAGATAATAGCAAGTAGACTGATGACGCCCATGTGGGAATCTCCATAGATTCCCACATAGACAGTTGCGGTAAACGGTCCCTATGTGTTTCTGCAGCCTGGCCTTGTCCTCCCTGCCTGCATCTTGATTCGAGTCGGCTCAGTGTTTACTTGTGGGTGTTTGCTTATGCTTCCATCAGGTACTAGATGAGGGCTCCATGGTGTTTGATAAATTAGTTGTTGATCTCATTATCAGGGAAGGGCATTTATGGTAGCCTTTGCTACAAATTTTTAACTGGGGTCATTCTCGTAGGTATTTGGACATTTCTTTAGGTTCAGTTTTCTCTTCAATCCTATAATGGCTCCCCTTTTTATGGTCTCTCTCTTTCTCTTTCTCTCTCTTTTCTCTCTTCTATTCCTCTGTTGGCTCAGTCTTCCTAATCCCACGTGGTTTCCCCTCCTCCCCTCTCTATTTTTCCTAGTCCCCACCACACTAACGGCTCCCCAATCCCCTTGTGCTCTGGAGAATTTTTTGTTTCCACCTTCATTGAGGGACCTTATATGAATATCTTAGATCTTCCTTGTCTATCAGTTTCTCTGGTGTTGTCAATTATATGCTGGTGATCCTTTGCTCTATGTCTAAAATACATATGTGAGCAAGTACATAGCATGTCCTTCTTTTTGTGATTGTGTTACTTCATTCAGGATGGTTTCTTCAAGTTCCATCCTCTTGCCTGAGAATTTCAAGATTCCATTGTTTTTTTCTTTCCCCCCACAGAGTAGTATTCCATTGTGTAGAAGTGCCATCATATCTTCTTTATCCATTCTTCAGTTGAGGGGCATCTAGGTTGCATCCACGTTCTTGCTGTTACAAATAATGCACCACGAACACAGTTGAGCACATGTCTTTGTTGCATGGATGTGCATCCTTTGGGTATATGACTAAGAGAGGGATCAGCGTGTCCTGTGGTAGACTGATTCCCAATTTCCTGAGGAACCGCCACACTGACCTCCAAATTGGCTGTGTAAGTTTGCACTCTCAGCAGCAGAGAAGGAGTGTTCTCCTTTCTCCACATCCTCTCCTGCATAAGACGTCATTGGTGTTCCGAATTTTAGCCATTCTGGCAGGAATAAGATGGTATCTCAAAGTTCTTTTGATTTGCATTTCCCTGATAGTTAAGGATGTTGATCACTTCATTTCGTGTCTTTCGGCCATTTTGAATTCCTCCATTGAGAATACTTTTCATTTCTGTACCCCCGTTTTTTAATAGGGTTATTTGGTGTTTTGATGGCTAGTTTCTTGCTTTTTTTTTTTTTTTTTTTTTTTTGGTATATTTTGGAGATCAGCCCTGTGTCAGATGTAGGAGTGGTGAAAAACTTCCCAGTCTGTGGGCTGCCATTTGGTCTTGTCAACTGTGTCCTTTGCTTTATAGAAGCTTCTGAGTTTGAGGAGGTCCCATTTACTAATTGTCAATCTCAGTGTCTGGAATTAAGTTTCGAAGGGGTCTTCTATACCAATTTGTTCAAGGGTACCTCCCCACTTTCTCTTCTAAGAGGTTCAGTGTGGCAGGATTTATCAAGATGTGTTTGATCCGTTTGACTTGAGGTTTGTGCATGGCGATAGACATGGTTCTATCTGCAGTTCTACACAACATCATCGAGTTGTGCCAGCATCATTTGTTGAAGATGATTTACTCCTACCATTGTATAGTTTTAACCGTTTTGTCAAAAATCAGGTGTTCGAAGGTGTGTGCGTTATTATCATGTTTTCTATTCAATTCCATTGGTCTACTGCTCTATTTCCTGGCAATACCAGGCCCTTTTCAGGAGGATTGCTCTTTAGTAGAGCTTAAAGTTGGGAATGGTGATGACCTCTGAACTTCCTTTATTGTACAGGATATTTTGCCTATCCTGGTTCTCTTGTTTTCCAATATAAAGTCCATTATTATTATCCTTTCAAGGTTCGTGAAGAATTGTGCTGGGATTTTAATGGGCATGGCACAGTATCTATGGATTGATTTCGACAAGATTGCCATTTTTACAATGTTCATCCTACCAAGAGCATGGGAGATCTTTCCATTTTCTGCTATCTTCTTGAATTTCTTTCTTTAAAGCCACAAAGTTCTTATTATTAGGTCATTTGCTTATTTGGTAAGCATTACCCCAAGGTATTCTATGTTGTATGTGGCTATTGTAAATGATGATGTTTCTCAGATCTCTTTCTCAGCCCCTTTGTTGTCTGAATAAAGTAGGATTACTCATCTTTTTTGAGAATATCTTGTATCCTGCTAGTTTGCTGGAGGTGTTTGTAAGCCTCAGGTGTTCCCTGGTAGAAGATGGTTTTTTTTTGTTTGTTTGTTTTTGGTTTTTTTTTTTTTGGGTGGGGGTTCAATTTTGTAAACTATCATATCATCTGCAAATAGAGAAAGTTTGATTTCTTCATTTCCATTTTGTGTCTCCATGATCTACCTTTGTTTTCTTATTGCTTTAGCTAGTACTTCAAGTACAATATTGGAGATATGGAATGAGATGACAGCCTTGTCGTGTTCTTGATTTTAGAGAAATCCCCTTAAACTTCCCTCCATTCAATTTGATATTGTCTGTTAGTCTATGAATAGTGCTCTTTTTATGTTTAGATATGTTCCTGTTACCCCTGATCGCTCCAAGGCCTTTTTCGTGAAAGGGTGTTGATTTTTGCTGAAGTCTTTTTCAGAATCTAAGGAGATTATCGGGTGGTTATCTTTTTCAGTTTTTTTGTAAGGTGGATCACCTTGATAGATTTTAGAATGTTTAACAACCCCTGCATACCAGTGATGAAGCCTACTTGGTCATGGTGGGTGATTTCTGTGATGTATGCTTGGATTCGGTTTGCCAGTATTTTATTTTGTATTTTTGCATCAATATTCATTAGGGATATTGGTCTGTAGTTTTTATTCCTAGTTGTGTCTTTGTGTGGCCTGAATACCAAGGTGATTGTGACCTCCAAAAAAAAAGTGTTTGGCAATGAACTTTCTGTTTCTATTATGTGGAACAATTTGGGGAGTACGAAATTTAGATCTTCCTTGATTTTCCAGTAGGATTCTGGACTGAAAACATCTGGCCCTGGTCTTTTTTGTGTGTCTGTCTGTCTGTCTGTCTGCCTCTCTCTCTCTCTCTCTCTCTCTCTCTCTCTCTCTCTCTGTGTGTGTGTGTGTGTGTGTGTGTGTGTGTGGTGGAAGGTTTTTGATGACTGCTTCTACTTCGTTAGGGGTTTATAGGACTATTTAAGTTGTTTGTCTGTTATTGATTTTATTTTGGTGATAATTTTCAAGAAATTTGTTCATTTCCTTTGCATTCTCAAGTTTTGTGGAGTACAGGTTTTCAAGGTATGACCTGAATATTGTCTGGAGCTCACAGAGTTCACACATTTAATCCCAGCCCTAGAGAGGTATAAAAGGTAGAAGCAGGAGATTGAGGAGTCAGTCTCAGAATTCTCCAGCCCCTCCAAGGAGAGGAAGGTGTCTGAAACTTGGTGAGAGTTTGTGGAGACAGGAATAGCGCTTTCTTCCTGACATAAAGGTAAGAGGTAGTGGCTTGGCTTTCTCTGGATCTGCTATGTATCTTGCTGCACTCAACATTATTGGCAGCACATGGGAGTTAGAGGAAGTCAGATCTCTGTGAGTTGTCGGGTAGCATAGCACGGTCTTAGAGCTAGTACCAGGAATGTAGGGTGTGACCACTGACAAACACTGTCTCAAAAAAATACAATTGATTTTGTAATTTTCAACACGATCAAACTCAGTTCAATCTCTGTCCTGAAAGTAGACGTAATTAACACGAACATGTCTTGTTTCGTTATTCTTCCACTAAGATTGGAAGTTTACTGAAGCCCTGGTTAGATTCCAGTGGTCATGGCAATGGTTACATAAAATGGAAATCTGATTAAAGACTATAAAACTAATTATTTAACAATACAGAGACAGATGCTTAGAGTTTGAGATGACTTGGAGAATGGGTTTTTCTGTTACCATAGACTCAGTTCAATCTGTTTCCTGATGGGAGATCCAATCAAACTGGTCACATACAAGCTATAGCACTAAGCTCAGGTAGGAGGATTAATGAGATTTCCATGTCAGCTCAGAATGAAAAAAGAGTTTAGATAGGGCTGAGCTTCATTGATCCAATGAATATGGAAATCTTACAACTGTCTACATGTCATCATGAGAGTAAATCCCAGAATTGAAAATTGGGGGAGAAGTTTTGTTTGCTTGTTTGTTTTGTTTTGTTAATTTTTTGTTTTTTTTCAAGACACGGTTTCTGTGTATTGCATTGCAGTCTGTACTGGAATTCAATCTGTAGAACAGGCTTCTCTTGAACTCACAGAGATCTGCCTGCCTCTGTGCCCCAAGTGCCGGGACTAAATGTGTGAGAAACCAATGCCTGTGCATGGACTAGTGTTAGAGTTAACCTGAGTCTTTGGTACAATCTGGTCTCCCCCCACACACACCTTTCCCACATCTGATTCTCTCTAGCCACAGCTGTGAAAGCTCAAGTATGATTGGGTGGGGATATGCTCAATTATCCAATCAGATGGCAGAATATGGCTGATGGTGGCGATTTGAATGGAAGGTGTAAGAGGATATGGGCATATAAGGGTTATCCTGGCCAGGTTAAACAGAGTTGTTTGGATCCTCAAGTCACTAACACAACTGCTGGGATTGGAACACCTCTTATGTGTGTGCTGATCAGGTTAGCCATTCAAGCCCTTCAGGACATACAACCTTACCAAGGATCTCCAGTCCCTCGGGCCATCTTAGTAACCTTGGATTTGTTATTATGTTTGGTTTTGCTATTTGAAGCTGAAAATCTCATTTAGCCCTGGTTAGCCTAGAACCCCACATGCAGCTTAGTGTTATGAGAGTATTATGAGATTTGCTGATTCAGCAGAAGGGTCGACCTAGGTGAGTCAGAAAGTGTGACATGGAGGGGAAGAGTGTGGATGGAGAGAAGTGACTACAGAGTTCAGAATGTGGGTCGAGTTGAATCAGAGCTGTCTTGGAGAAGTGAATAAATGAAAAGAGACAGTGGTGCATGGAGCACAGGTGCTAACCTGCTGTGCCCTTTAAGAGAATGATGAGGTTGCGATATTCAGGGGTTAAGACACACTGAGCAAGTACCGACCAACAACTCCAATCTGGCTTAAAAGGATTTAATTCAATGTGATTATGGACTTGTTAACTGAAGATGAAGAAAATTCTGTAGAAGCCCACAGATGGCCATGAATCTCAGCGAAGCATCAAGTTGACAAATTGTCAGTACTCAAACTCCTAAAGAGTGGTCTGGGGCTCATCTTGGCTGCAGGTCTAAAATATTAGAAATGACAGTGACTGTCTCCATTTCACATATTCTCCCAACAACCCCCACTGATTGAATGCAAAGTAAACTTGGCTGTGGGATTTTTAACTTTGATCTTGTGGATCAAGAAAGACATTTGAAGATGATTTCCCACAAAAGAGTCTAGCTCTTGTTTACTTTTCCACTCTCTCATTGCCCAGGGTTGTAGTATTCTGGGGAGCAGTGTTTTTGATTAGCAGAATAACGGGGATATTTGTTGCCATGGTGGCTCATGTCCATGAGCATGAGGCCTTTGAGGGACCTATGCCTATGAGAAGTCAGACAGTGTGTAATAGGAAATATGGGTTTTCCAACTTTTCTAGACTAGTGACCAAAGCCCGGCAGGGTTTACGCCATGAAGGGGCAGAGAGTCCTACTGAAAGTGACTTGTCTGAAAGGATTAATTCCTCTGAATATTCCCATAGCACCTGTCTGTGTGAAGGTCAAGATGAGTTCGCCATTGACACTCCAGATGCTGGCAAGAAGTAGTCTGCTCAAAAATGAAGCCTTGGCTATCTCTGCTCTGAATAAACTACCCATGGAGCTCTTCCCACCGCTATTCAAAGATGCCTTTAAGGGGAAACAAACAAGATCCTAAGAGCTATGGTGGCAGCCTGGCCTTTCAGATGCCTTCCCTTGGGAGCCCTGATGAAGTTTCCTGACCTGGAGATCTTGAAGGCTGTGCTGGCTGGCCTTGATTTGCTGATTCAGCAGAAGGATCGACCTAGGTGAGTCAGAAAGTGTGACATGGAGGGGAAGAGTGTGGATGGAGAGAAGTGACTACAGAGTTCAGAATGTGGGTCGAGTTGAATCAGAGCTGTCTTAGAGAAGTGAATAAATGAAAAGAGACAGTGGTGCATGGAGTGCACTGCTAAGAGATGTAGTCAACACACAATGAGTCTACCTCGGCCTCTGTAGCCAGGCCCTAGAAAGGAAACTTTTGAGTCTTGGTTTCCAGGATGCATTCAAGGGAAGTGGATGTGTGAGGTGAAAGCCGATTATACATTGGCAGTCCTGCCATTTGAATCCCCTTCTTGTTTGACCAACAGGAATTGCAAATTAGAGGTGCTTGATTTTCGGGATGCCCATCATAACTTCTGGAACGTATGGGCTGGAACAGAGGATGGTGTCTGCTCTCCAGATGTCGTCGTAGAGACCCAACCAGTGGTGTACCATCCCGAAAGACAGGGAAAAGAGGTTGTGACTGTGATGATGAACCTTTCCCTCCATTCCAGACATCTCTGTGAATACCTGGAATGTCTCCACTGCTGGGCCGAGCAGAGAAAATATGTGCTGCAGTTGATCTGTGAAAAGCTGGAGTTTGGAGCCCGCCCTGTCTATAACCCCCTAGAGCTGCTGGAGGTATTTGCGCCATGCAGTATACGGGAACTGGAAGTGAATGCTCGCTGGGACCTGCGGACCCTTGCAAAGTTTGCCCCTGGCCTGGGCCAGATGAAAAACCTTCATAAACTCCTTCTTCATGAAGTCTTCACACCCTTGCATTGGTTGTGGAACCAAGAGATGAAACGACGGTGTTTTCGACAGATCGTTTCTCAGTTCTCCCAACTCAACAAACTCCAGCATCTCTGTTTGAATCGTGTCTTCCTCCTGAATGCAAGACTGGACCAAGTGCTCAGGTAAGGAAGGATAGAGAGCTTGTTTCACAGGCCAGAGAAGAGCCTTTCCTGTTACATGAAACATCAGTGTACACCTGGGGCTTGCCAGCCACTGGTGACTCCACACGGATATGACCTCTGAATGATTGCTCTAGTAGTCTTTCTGCTATTCTTCCCACCATCACCGAGAAACGGTCTTTGCAACCCTGACCTACAGAGGGGAGGGTGTTTTAAGTCACATGTTGCCCCATGTCAGCACTGTCCTCAGAACTGTATGCACAGTTTACATCGCTCTCTGATTTTCCAAGGGACAGGGGCTCTCTGAGCACAGGTAGTGTCTAAGTCAATGGAAAATTACTGAGAGTGAAGTGATTAGGGTGGGTCAAAGGGAAGACCTCTCAGTAGTACAGAGGCTGTGCTAGGAGGTGGGACTCATGAGGACAAATGTTAGCACACACAGAGAAGGCTCTGAGTTGCCACCAGGTCTTCTTTCTTGGCTTCCTGCTGGCCCCATTTGTCATCTGATGAGGCTTTGAGTTTGACAGCACAGGGGAACCAGGGTTGGGGACCTAAGCAGTCACATGATTTTGCCTGTGCTATTACTTCTCCATCTGAGAGCATTCTGGAATTGACCTCCACCAAGATCTCAGAACGACATTAGGACACACTAACCACTGCTCACTTGAAGTTGGTGCCCTTTGTCTACCACTATTAAACTTACTGAGATAATCTGCCTTGTCTTTCTGTAGGAACTTGGAGAGTCCCTTAGAGACCCTAGCAATCACTCGCTGCTCACTATCAGAATCAGACATGAGTTACCTGTCCCAGTGCCCAAGCGTCCATCGGCTCACACATCTGGACCTGAGTGGTGTCACCTTTTTAAATTTAAGTCATCCACTTCTGGGAAGACTGCTAGAGAGATTGACAGCTACCCTGCAGACATTAAAATTGAAGGGTTGTATGCTCATGGACTTCCAAATGGATGTCATCCTCCCTGCCCTGAGCCAGTGTTCCCAGCTGGTGGAGGTGAATTTGATGAAGAACTTCCTGTCTTTGACCAGCCTTAAGAAGCTGCTTCAGCACACTGCCCACCTGACACAGCTCACCTTGGAGATGTATCCTGCCCCTGGTGAAGTGTATGATGACTTTGGTGATGTCCTGCCAGACAGATTTGTCCAATGTTGTTCTGAGCTCTTGGACACTCTTAGAGCAATAAGACAGCCAAAGGAGGTCTACTTTGTGAGTAAGAAGTGTCTAGATTGCAGGCGATTCTGTGTCTATCACCAAGAGGCCTCCCTATGTTCATGTTGGGAATAAAGGATGAGAGATTACTGCTGGCCTGAGAAGGGAAATCAAGGACTCCAGTGACTCTTTAGAGAGACACAGAGCTAGTCTATTCAAGGTGTTTTGGATATACTTGGAGACAATATCATACCAAGGAATCAGAGGAGAGAGAGAGAGAGAAGCTTTGACATGGACAATCAGGGCCTGCTCATCTGCTCAGGGCCAACGGTGAAGACCCAACCTCAGATAGGAAAAGGGATTTGAGAACACTGTGTACTGACCCCACCACAGTCAGTGTGTGAGAGTTCAGATACACAGGGGAGGGGATAAAGACAGAGCATAGTACAAAGAGCACCATGGACTGGATGAAATGTGTTCCATGTCTCTGCCTCCACCTTTTCTTTGCCTGACTTACATAAAGATTTGTAATATGTGCACATATATTTCCTTTTGAAGAGTAACATTGACTGTAGAATGAACTGTTGTTGAGAGCACGGTCCTCTCTGTCGGGAGCCGTATTCACCATTACAAGATGGCGCTGGCTTCCTGCTTCCTGGTTCTTGTTTACAGCATTAGCTATGTTAATTGCACATGCGCTACTATATGGTAATTTCTATATGGTAGCTCTCCCTATCAGAGAGGCTATATCATCTGGGCGTTTTGCGGAGCACCTATCACAGACGAATACGTTGCCCTCCGTGCTATTTAAGCCGTGCACATTTGGGGGCTTGGGGTCCTTCTCCATCAGCATGTAAAGAGCTCTACAATAAAGATTCTGCTGGACAAATCTTCGGTTGCCGCGTCTTCCTTATCGGCAAAGGTTGCGGGCGACAAGTTGTGCCGAAACCCGGGAATTGCCGACCCTGGGCGGAGGAATGACTCGAAGGACCCTCGACTGCTCGTCGAAGGAAGATTCAAGCCATCGGAGCGTGAAGCTGCAGCACTTTTCAGCAAGGTATGATCTCCGTGGTCTGGGTGATCCCGTTTCTTGTTGTTCGTTTCATTTTCGTTTTACTGTGTTGTCTGTGTCTTAATTGTCATAAACGGGAAAAGACTTGCCGCTCACCTTTTTGTGACCTAGCTTAAGTGGCCCTAAGTTTCAGGTAAATAACTGAGCCTTCACACCCTCTCCTGTAGATAAAGGAGTTATGGGGAACCAGCCGACCAAGCCTATTGCAGATGCAGCGCAGGCGCTGCTGAAGCAGAGAGAGCTGAAGATTCCAAACAGAGTTTTGCAGAACTTCCTTAAGGAGGCTGACCATGTTGCTCCCTGGTTTGTGGTCTCCGGGACCCTCTCCAAAGGAACATGGGATAAATTGGGAGGAGACTTTATGCGGGAGAAGGAGCAAGGAACCTTAAGGGCTGGTGCATGGCCATTATATAAATTGTTAAAGTCTTGTATTGAAGATGAGAGATGTAAGGAACAGGTCAAGGAGGGGCAGAGAGTGCTTTCAGACCATCAGGATAGTCTATCAGAAGCTGAAAAGGGAAAGAAGGGAGAACAAAAGAAGAAGTCCTCCAAAAAGAAGTCAGATAAGAATGAGAATGTGCACAATAAACTAGCGGAACTAGAAAAGAAAGAAAAACAGCTCGCCGAAAAGGAAGAGGAACTTAACCGTCGAGCTAGAAGTTTAAAGCTTATGCCTGCTCCAAAAGAAGGAGCATGTAAGGATTGTGAATGTGAGGATCCAAAATTGTACCCTCTCCTCACTGAGTTTAAGCATTATACTATAGATTCTTCCTCCGAGGGGGAGACGTCCCCCGGAGAGGAGGATGAATCTGACCTATCAGAATCAGAGGGGGATCCAGAGCTGAACCCTGCCGAGCAGGCAGAATTAGATGAGGAAGCTGCAAAATATGAGGCAGGAAGGTATGGGCGTGCCCCGCCTTATGCATCGGGCTATGAACCAACGGCACCGCCCTATGATGTCATACAGCAGCAAAAGATGCCCAAAAAAGGAAGAAATTCTATGATTCCAGATAAGGAGACAAAGAGAATACAGGCAGCATTCCCCGTATGGGAGGATGCCCAGAATCAGAGGCAACATACTCCATTGGATTTGAAACAATTGAAGGCTTTAGTGGAAGCAGTGCAGACATATGGAGTTAGCGCCTCCTTCACCACAGCCCTTATTGAGAGGCTAGCCATGAATGCAATGACTCCAGACGATTGGAATAATACAGTTAAAGCATGCTTATCTATGGGTCATTATTTAGATTGGAAGTCCATTTATCAGGAATTGTGTGTGGCCCAAGCGAAAATAAATATAGCCAATCAGCGACCTCAATGGAGCTTTGATATGCTCACGGGTCAAGGCCAATGGGCTGTGAATCAGACTGCCTATATGTCATTATATGGATGACATTTTGTTATGCCATTCTGATCACGCCCTTTTGCAGCAAGCCTTTGGCGTTTTGTCTAGTGAATTGAATAATAAGGGTTTGTTTATAGCTCCTGAGAAAGTACAAGAAGGGGATATTGGGAATTTTCTTGGCTCTACCATTTATCCTATGCAGGTAAAGCCACAAAAGATTGTTATTAGAAGAGATGTTCTTAAAACACTTAATGATTTCCAAAAGCTTTTAGGAGATATTAATTGGATAAGATCATATTTAGATCTAACTACGGCAGAGCTTAAGCCTTTATTTGCTATTTTGGAAGGAGATTCAGCCATTACATCTAGTAGGCAATTGACTGCTGAAGCTGCCCAAGTGTTGGATAAGGTGGAAAGGAAATTGGGTGAAGCTTCTTTAAACCGGCTAGATCCATCTAGCCCGTTTCAGCTATGCATTGTTTCCTCACCTCAACAGCCTACAACTGTGCTATGGCAAAAGGGACCACTATTATGGGTCCATCCTCAAACTTCTCCTGGCAAAGTTCTAAGCCATTATCCCACTCAAATAGGAGAAATGGCCTTAAAAGGTTTACAACTAGCTTTGACCCATTTTGGCTGTGAGCCAGAATCTATTATTGTGCCTTATACTGTTTACCAAGTAAATGTGTTATGTGCCACCTTGGATGTTTGGGCGATTCTTCGTTGCACCTTTTCTGGAAATATCGATAATCATTATCCTAAACACCCCCTTTTACAATTTGTCTTAACTAATGCCATTATTTTTCCAAAATTACTAAAAGTCAACCGATTGTAGGAGCTATTGATGTTTTTACTGATGGGTCCAAGACAGGTATTGGCAGTTATGTTGTTAATGATCAGATATTTCAAAAATGCTTTAATTTTTCATCCCCACAATTGGTTGAATGTGCCATTGTAGCTGAGGTTTTACGAGTTTTCCCTCAACCTCTGAATATTATCTCCGACTCATATTATGTGGTTGGAGCAGTACAAATTTTGGAGACAGTGGGACTAATTTCTTCAAAAAGTGCTGTCGCACAAGTTTTTGCTGATATTCAGCAATCAATCAGAACGAGATTACATCCTTTTTTCATACAGCATATGAGAGCACATACGCTGTTGCCTGGACCCATGACAAGAGCTAACGATTTGGCTGATAAAGCTACTGAGGCATTCTATTTTATCCTTAATCCCATACAAAATGCTGTTGCCTTTCATGAGCTGTATCATGTTCCGGCGGATACACTCAGAAGAAAATTTGGCATTTCACGAGCGGATGCCCGTGACATTATACTTAAATGTGTCAATTGTGCAGAATTTAGATCTGTACCTACTTTTGGTGTCAATCCTAGGGGATTAAAACCCTTACATATTTGGCAAATGGATGTCACCCATATTTCTGCCTTTGGTAAGTTAAAATATGTTCATGTCTCTGTGGACACCTGTTCCGGAATTGTCCACGCTACACCATTGTCAGGAGAAAAAGTGGCTCATGTCATCACCCACTGCCTGGAGGCATGGGCAGCGTGGGGAAAGCCACGGCAGCTAAAGACTGATAATGGACCTGCTTATACTTCTAAAACATTTCAAAAATTTTGTGCTAAAATGGAAATCCACCATGTGACCGGGTTACCTTACAACCCACAAGGACAAGGTATGGTGGAACGTGCTCATAGCACTATTAAAATGTACTTACAAAAACAAAAGGGGGAATCTGCCCCGCCATAAATATGGGTCAGAAAGCTACTCTTTCCCTCACTTTATTTACTCTAAATTTTTTAAAATTGGATCCCACTCCAGTTTGTGTCTGGCCCCCGTTTGTTTTTGCTGTGTGTAATGATATAGGATGCTCTTTTGCTCTTTGCTGGAATGCTAGTGAGTTTTCCTCTGCTACCGTGGCCCATATGCCCAGATTCTTGCCAATGCCTGTGAAGACTAGTAATTCTTTGACTTTATTTCGACAGAAACGTGATTTTGGCATTACTGCAGCTATAGTGGCTATTATAGCGACGGTGGCGGTTGGGGCCTCTCTGACCGTGGCATCCTTAGCTTTACAGGGACAGATAGCCACTGCTCAACATCTCAATAATTTATCTGCCTCGGTTAGCGAAGCAATAGATGTTCAAGCCTCTGTGAATAGTCAATTGAAAGGGGGGTTGATGATTGTTAATCAGCGTATTGATCTGGTTCAGGAACAATTAGAAATATTATGGCAATTGGCTCAATTGGGATGTGAAGTTAAATTACCTGGGCTTTGTGTGACTTCCATTCAATATGAAAATTTTACTAAAGCAGCGAAATTATCTAAGGAGTTATCCTCGCTGTTACTATCTAATTGGAGTGTAGAATTTGATGATTTGATGAGAAAGCTTCGTCTTGCCATAGTTCAGATTAATTCCACTCGTTTAGATATTTCTGTTACACATGGATTGTTTTCTTGGATGTCCTCCGCTTTTTCCTACTTTAAAGAATGGGTTGGTGTAGGAATGTTTGGAATGACCTTATTTTTGGGACTGTTCCTCTGTTTTTGGTTGCTTTGCAGATTCAAAAGACAACAACATGCTAAAAATGTGGCCATTGTGCAAGCTATGCTGGCTGTTGAGCAGGGAGCATCCCCCAAAGTATGGTTAAGTATGCTAAGCCGTTGAGACGCTGTCAGAACTCCAAACACTCCTGAAGGGCACAGGTTCCCATTGCACCAGGATGTTGTTCTGGACAGACCTCTGCATCTCCCAGGGCTCAGGTTCCCATTGCACGGGGTCTCCGATGCAAAGGGTCTCGTTTACTGTGTAACCTCCTTGATCGCTCAAGCTGTTGATTCAGCAGGCTGATCGGAAACCTCATGGTAATGTGTCTGTCTCTGCATATAATTTAAAAGAAAGGGGGAGATGTCGGGAGCCGTATTCGCCATTACAAGATGGCGCTGGCTTCCTGCTTCCTGGTTCTTGTTTACAGCATTAGCTATGTTAATTGCACATGTGCTACTATATGGTAATTTCTATATGGTAGCTCTCCCTATCAGAAAGGCTATATCATTTGGGCGTTTTGTGGAGCACCAATCACAGACGAATACGTCGCCCTGCGTGCTATTTAAGCCGTGCGCATTTGGGCTTGGGGTCCTTCTCCATCAGCATGTAAAGAGCTCTACAATAAAGATTCTGCTGGACAAATCTTTGGTTGCCGCGTCTTCCTTATCGGCAAAGGTTGCGCGGGACACCTCTCCCTTTTCAACTGAGATCTGTCTTTCTGTGGTTATGAGAGGCATTTAAGCTGGATAGTACTTGCCTCGCCCCACCATCCTTAAGGTTACAGTTTCCAATAAGCTCAATAAAAAATGCTTTTGCATGAGAGAGTGTGTTGCACACTTTTAATTTACTAAGGTTTTCCCTTGACAATCCCAGACTTGTGCACTGCACTCACTGTGTTTGCATACTCTTGTGTCTCTTTGTCTCTACACCTTCTGCATCTTAGAACTTTCAGGCAGATGCTAACCTAACATGCCACACTCTTGGGATTTTTATACCTCAGCTTCATGTAATCTCATCATAAAGTCCGAGATAAACTCTTGGAATGATGGATGACTCAGCGAATGAGGGTGCTTCATAACTTCTCTGGGGACCAGTGTTTGATCTTAGCGGGCAGAAACACGTGGACCTCTTTCCGGATATCTGACATTCATTTCTGGTTTCTGGAAGCGCTTGCTGTTACCTCCATATACATACACACATACCACACACATGCCCTTCAAAAGACATTTTCTTAAAGATAAGTAAAGTTAAAGTATGGAAAAACACAAATGAATTTATAGTATTAAACAGGAATCCAGTCTAGAGGTCGATATCCCCACAGGGTTTAACCCATCAAAGTATGAAAAAGACAAGTAGACTGATGACGCCCATGTGGGAATCTCCATAGATTCCCACATAGACAGTTGCGGTAAACGGTCCCTATGTGTTTCTGCAGCCTGGCCTTGTCCTCCCTGCCTGCATCTTGATTCGAGTCGGCTCAGTGTTTAGTTGTGGGTGTTTGCTTATGCTTCCATCAGGTACTAGATGAGGGCTCCATGGTGTTGGATAAATTATTTGTTGTTCTCATTATCAGGGAAGGTTATTTATGCTAGCCTTTGCACTGTTGCTCAAATTTTTAACTGGGGTCATTCTCGTAGGTATTTGGACATTTCTTTAGGTTCAGTTTTCTCTTCAATCCTATAATGGCTCCCCCTTTTATTATCTCTATCTTTCTCTTTCTTTTCTCTCTTCTATTCCTCTGCTGACTCAGTCTACCTAATCCCACATGGTTTCCCCTCCTCCCCTTTATTTCTCCTAGTTCCCACCCCACTAAGGGCTCCCCAATCCCATTGTGCTCTGGAGAATTTTTGTTTTCATCTTCATTGAGGGACCTTATATGAATCTCTTAGATCTTCCTTGTGTATCAGTTTCTCTGGTGTTGTTAATTATAAGCTGGTGATCCTTTGCTCTATGTCTAAAATCCATATGGGAGCAAGTACATAGCATGTCCTTCTTTTTGTGCCTGTGTTACTTCTTTCTGGATGGTTTCTTCAAATTCCATCCACTTGCCTGAGAATTTCAATATTCCATTTTGTCCCCCCAACAGAGTAGTATTCCAGAGGAAAAGATTATGGTAGAGCCATTCGTTGTATTGTTTCCATTCTAGAAATTAGAAAATTGAAGCATAGAAAACAGTTTTAAAATACTCATCAATGTACATGACAGCATTTGATTCACCTAATCAAGGCATAGCCAAATCTCTGGAAGTTTACCTACAGCTTTTACTGGTTACCAAATTTGAGATTACCTAATGATCGGAGAACATAATATGTGGAGAAACAGTTCAAAGGCTTCTGTTTATGGATGCTCTCTCTCCTAACAAGAAAAACTACGGAACATAGGATAACAAGACTCACAATCATTCATCAAAAGATGAGTTTTCCATTGTTAACTTCCTTCAGGAAGGTGATAATCCATTTGCTAGAGTAGATTTAGGGAATATTTGATTGCAGTCCATCTCTCTTGAGACAGCCGTCCAACATTAAATATGTGATATCTGCTAAAAACCATGCATACACAATGACAGTTCAGCATTTAAACATTTTCTACTCAACTCTGTGATTAAATAAGGGATGAACATGTGAGTTTCCTACAATCATGTTGGAGTGAAGTGAGAGTCAACGGTGTCGAGTATGGCAGACCATTTGATTGTCTGATTATGTTGTTATTTGATTATTAAAATAGGACATTAGATAATCCATGATCAGTGGATTATGGTTCCAAGATGTGGGAGGCAATTATTATAGACCGGCTAAATATCAATTATGTAGTTAAAATATTTAAATTAATCATGATAGCATCATTCATGAGTCTGGTTTGGAGCCACATTAGGGAAGTGGATGATGTTACATGAACTCATTATTTGATTATTTAATTATATAAAACAATGATTATATCATCCATGACACCTGGAATTTGGTGCCACAGATCATCTAATTACATAATTAAAGTATTTAAATTGACAATTCGTGTTAAAACCCAAGTTAATGTAAATATTTGTAAAGTTATGTAAACCGAAAATCCTCCATTCTATGAATAGACCTGTAAAGCTCCCTCTTGTGGCGTTAATTTGCAATATAATCACATTTTATGATTCATTTTTTCAATTGATGATGATGAAATCCCTCACGACTGGAGTGTGGCCAAGATTCTCTGCCAGTTAAATGCTACATCACCTCTTTATTGTGACAGTTAGCTATTACTGACTTATGTAATTCTTTAAATTAATTGAACGACAGACAATGCCTTCACTGACTACGATTAGGGTGCAAATATCTGTCAGGGACAGGTTAGGAAAGTTTTAGACATAGGCAGAGCATTTTCTGAATGATCTATGCTTTTCCCAGTGTACTAGGGATGCTGGATGATTGGGTCCAGAAGATTGCACGGTGCCCCACGAAAAGTACAAAATCTTCATCAAGCCCAGCTTGGTGGTCTGGGTGTTGACTCCCTGCTCTTCCTCCTCATATTCACATCGGTTGTTATCTACGAACAGAAGAAGTAGTGGCACAAGGATGTCCTCATTATAAGATACATTGCATCAATTGATGAGGATGACATTCTTCACGACTGGAATCTATCCATGCTTCCCTGACAGCTAAATCCTACATCTCCTCTTTATTGTGACAGTTAGGTATTACTGACTTATTTTATTATTTATATTATTTAAGCGACAGACAATGCCATTACCGACTACGATTAGGGTGCAAATGTCTGTCACGGACAAGGATAGGAATGTTGTAGACATGAGCAGAACATTTTCTGAATGATCTATGCATCTCCCGGAGTACTAGGGATGCTAGATGATTTAGTCCAGAATATTGCATGGTGCCCTCCGAGAAGTACAAGGACCTTACCACGGCCAGTATGATGGTCTGGGTTTTGACTAGCTGCTCTTACTCCACATCTTCACATCCTTTGTGATCTACGATGAAAAGTAGTGGCACCAGGAGGTCAGCACCATTCCCGAGACTGGCAAAAAGATGACAACCTACAACACGGAAGACCATCTCTCTCTCTGCAATGCTGGTGATGCCACTGCTGCAGCCAACTTTTCAGCTGATATCAATATTTTGGCTACTACTGCTTTGGCAGGAATGGGCCCATTATCTCAGGTCTTGCCCCACTAAAACAGAGATTCAGGCACTGGTGAAGATATCATGCCAACAGTATTCTTCAGGCAAGACAGTTTGATTATCTGATGATTAACTAATGGAATTTTAAAAAACCGTGATGGTAGCATAAATTTTCATATCTGGAAAGTCAGCCCAGGATTTGATGATACAAAAAAGTTCAACAACTTATGTATTTAAAGATGTAATTATTAAATTGTTTCATCATATAATCTGTGAACCTTGAAGATTGGTGCCACCTGGTGTGACTCAAGTGTGACAGACGATCTAACAGATTATTTCATTTATAAAATCTGTCTTTTTCTACTCCAGGAAGAGTGGAGTCTGGATCTAACTTGATGGTGGTAATTGTCTCTTGTGATTTCATTATTTATTTATTTATTTAAATCAATGATGATATCGTTTTGCTATCTCTCTAGAGGTGAATTATGAGAATTTATCTCTTTATTCTATCATTTTTTTGTACAAATCTCTGATTAAGAACTCAATGACACTTCAGGATTTAGCAATCTTGTAGGCTTCACGTATAAAACACCATCCACTTGTTTAATGTTTATTCATTGAATTATGAAAATCCGTCATTATGTATTCAGTGTTCACTGCAGTTTTGAGCTTCCTTAGGGGGAGTCCTTCGTGCCAGAACATCACATCATCTAATAGTACACTTACTTATTTACCTGTTAAACTAGGAAATTAAATAATAATTCATCATTTAATTAATGTATTTAAATTACAGGTAATGTTATGGACCCTAAGTCATTTTTGGAGTCAGATTTTGTGAGTTGATGATGTAACATCATCTCATTACTTCATCATTTAGCTCTGTAAATAGATCATTACATCAGGGATAGTTTTAAGACTTTGGTGCCACCTCGTCAGTGTTAATTTAAAACGTCAGCTAATTAATTATCAACTTAATTTTTTAAAAACATCATTATTCCAGGAAGAGATCAGTCTGACTACTCCATGTGGGATTTAAGTATGCACCACCATGTCATTATTCAATCATTTTTCATTATATATTAATTATTTAAATCGATGAAGATGTTGTTATTCATGACTGGAGTCTGCCCATTCCTCCCTGGGAGTTAATCGTGTCGCATTATTTAATTATATAAGTTATACTTCCTTGACAATCACTGGAGTTTGGTTCCATCTTATGAAAGTTAAGTATGCAGGAATATCCAATTATTAACTCATTTGTTTGTGTAAGTAATAATGGTGTCATCCCAAATTTGGTTTCTGTCAGATTGACACAGCAGGAGATCAGTACCAGAAGAAGTGCCCGGCGAAGGAGGGACACTGCGTTATCCTGTGATTACTGATTACGTAATCGTAGATTTTTTTTTTTATATTCGAATGATTACACGAAGTAAAAAAAATCTATATTGCTTCGTATCATCAGTTTCTGAGAGCCTGCAACCGAACTGACAAATGAAGGACACAGTCACCACCGAATTTAAACAATGGAATAACTGAATAATCGCCTGATCAGGGAATCTCATCTAATGAACACTGTTGGGCTGATATCATGACACACCACCAACAATATATCACTCTAAATAACCATATTAGAAAGCAGGGTACAGGACTTAATAGAGAAATACCAATTGAGGAATCAGAAATGACCAAAAGGCACATTAGACAGTGCTCAAAATCCTTAGTCATCAGCCAAAGGCAAATCTAAACAACTCTGAGAAACCAAGAGATCAAGCTCCGCTAAAGGTAAGAAAATGAATTGGAGTTTATTTTATTTTCAATAAAGAGAAGAGGGTTATGGTAGAGACAATTTGTTTTATTGTTTCCATTTTAGAAATTAGGAAACTGAAGCAAAGAAAACAGTTTTAAAATGTACTTGAATGGCATAATGATGCTTTTGTTTTCATAATTATGTCACCATAGGCATGTCGTAGCTTGAGAAACTGGTAAATATGTAGAACTCAAATGAAAGAGCCCTGGTTTGTTTTTGTGAGAAAATCAGTGAGGCTGTAATGTTAGTTGATCAGTGGGTATGCTACTTTTAGCATGAGGGAGCAGCACTAGGATGTGACAGAATGTTGGCTCATGAATGTGGCCTGGAAACCCGGCCTGCATTCAGCATCATGGTGTCATGGGCCAAGGACCAGACAGCAGCTTCGAGAAAGTGTTATCATGGGACATAAAAGTCTCCCAAGATAACTATCTCCGAAAACTTTTCATGGACAGCATTTGATTCGCCGAACCAAATCACAGCCAAATATCTGGAAGTTTGCCTAGAGGTCTTACTGGTTACCAAATTCAAGATTACATAATTATCGGAGAACATAGTTTGTGGAGAAACAGTTCAAAGGCTTCTGTTTATGGACACTCTCTCTCCTAAGAAGGAAAACTATGGAACACAAGATAATAAGACTCACAATTATTTATCAAAAGTGATTATTCCATTGTTAACTTCCTTCAGGAAGGTGATAATCCATTTGTTAGAGTAGACTTAGGGATTATTGGATCGCATTCCATCTCTTTTGAGGCAGCCGTCCAACATTAAATATGTGATATCTTGTAAAAACCTTGCATACACAATGACATTTCAGCATTTAAACATTTTACTAATCAACTCTGCGATTAAATAAGCGATGAACCTGGGAGTTTCACACAATCATGTTAGAGTCAACTGAGAGTCAATTGTGTCGAGTATGGCAGACCATTTCATCCTCTGATTATGTTGTTATTTGATTATTAAAATGGGACATTAGATAATCCATGATCAGTGGATTGTGGTGACGTGATGTGGGAGGCAATTATTATAGACCAACTAAATAGCAATTATGTAGTCAAAATATTTAAATAATCATGACAGCATTGTTCACAAATCTGGTTTGGAGACACCTGAGGGAAGTGGATGATGTTACTTGAACTCATTATTTGATTATTTAATAATATAAAACAATGATTATATCATCCATGACCCCTGGAATCTGGTGCCACAGATCATCTAATTACATGATTAACGTATTTAAATTGACAATTAGTGATAATACCCAAGATCATGTAAATATGTGTGTACGTATGTAAACCAAAAATTCTCCATTCCATGAAGAGTCCTGTAAAGCTCCCTCTTGTGGCATTAATGTGCAATATCATCACATTTTATGATTCATAGACTCAATTGATGATGATGACATTCTTCATGACTGGAGTCCTGGCCATACTTCCTTGCAACCTGTTGTATTTTTTCCATTCTGGAATTGAGAAAATTGAAGTATAAAAAATAGGTGGAAATCCTCATCAATGTACATGAATCGCATAATGATTGTTTCATTTTCATGCTTATATTACTACAGGCATGTTGCAGCTTAAAAGACTCGTAAATATTGTGTAATTCAAAAAAAAAAAAAAAAAACAGGGCCCTGCTTTTTTTTTTTTTGTGAGAAAATCAGTGAGGCTAAGGTTAGTCGATGGGTGGGTATGGTAATTTTAGCATGTAGAAGGTGCTCTAGAATGTGACAGAATGTTGGATCATAAATATTGCCTGGAAACCCTGCTTGCATTCTATATCCTGGTATCATCGGCCAAGGACCAGAGAGCAGCTTCAATAAAGTGTTATCATGGCACACTAAAATCTCCCAACAACACTATCCCCTAAAATTTTAATGACAGCATGTGATTTGCCTCAGTAAGTCATAGCCATATCACTGGAAGTTTGCTGACAGCTTTTACTGGTTACCCAATTCAAGATTACCTAATATAAGAGAACATAGTCCGTGGAGAAACAGTTCAAAAACTTCTGTTTATGAATGGTCTCTCTCTCCTAAGAAGTAATATAATGGTTTAAATGATAATAAGACTCACAGTTATTCATCAAAATGTGAGTTTTGCATTGTTAACTTCCTTTAGGAAGGTGATAATCCATTTGTTAGAGTAGACTTAGGGATGATTGGATTGCAGTCCATCTCTTTTGAGGCAGGGTTGTTTCGAGTCTGGTTTGGAGCTACTTTAGGGACGTTAATGTTGTTACATCAACTCATTGTTTGATGGTTTAGTTATATAAAACAATGATTATATCATCCATGACACCTGGAGATTGTTGCCACCTAGCGGGGTCAAGTGTGGCAGATCATCTAATTACAAAATTAATGTATTTAAATTGACAAATCCTGTTAATACCCAAGATAATGTAAAGATTTGTATATTTATGTAAACCAATAATCCTCTAGTTCATGAAGAGTCCTGTAAAGCTCCCTCTTCGGGAGTTATAATGCAATATCATCATATTTTATGACTGATTGTTTGAATTGATGAAGATGACATCTCTCATGACTGGAGTCTGGCCAGTCTTTCCTTCCAGTTAAAGGCTACATCACCTCTTTATGGTGACAGTTATCTATTACTGACTTATTTAATTATTTAAATCATTTAATCGATGGACAATGACATCATTGATTCTGTTTAGGGTTAAATTGCTATCAGGGACAAGGATAGGAAGGTTGTAGACATGGACACAGCAGTTTCTGGATGACCTATGAATGACCCAGAGTACTAGGGATACTGCTGTGCCAGGTGTGGGCCCATCATCTCAGGTCCTCCCGCACCACAACAGAGATTCAGGAGCTGGTGATGATGTCAGGCCAACAGAGTTCATCAGGGAAGACACTACGATTATCTCTTTGTTAACTTATGGAATTTTAAAAATCAGTGGAGACAGCATACTTTATCATGTCCGGCACGCCTGCCAGGAATTGATGAGACAAAAATGTTCAATGACTTACACCTTTAAATATGTAATTATTAAATCGTTTCCTCATATAATCTGTGAACCCTGAAGTTTGGTGCCACCTTGTGTGACTCAGGTGTGACAGACGATCTAACTATCTGATTTTTACATTATTCAAATCTGCCTTTTTCTACTCCAGGAAGAGTGGAGTCTGGATTCACCTCTTTGGTGTTAATTGTCCCTTGTGGTGATTTCATTATTTAGTTATGTATTTATTTTAGTGAATGGTGATAGCATTTTGTTCGCTCTCTAGGGGTGAATTATGAGTAATTATCTCATTATTCATTCAATTTTTGTTCAAATCTATGATCAAAAACTCAATTTTCTCTTCAGTTTTGTGCTATCTTGTAGGAGTCACGTATAAAACACCATTCAATAGTTTCATTTTTATTCATTTAATTATCTAAGTATTACTTCCTTGACAATCACTGGTCTCTGGTTCCATCTTATGGAAATTAAGTATGAAGGACTATCCAATCAGTTACTTTTTTGATTACGTATGTAATGATGGTGTCATCCATTGTGGTTTTGGCTGCTGTGTGATTGACACAGCAGGAGTTTGATACCAGATCCAGTGAGCAGCGAATGAGGTACTGATTTCTGATTTCGTAATAATAGATTTTGAAGGATCGAATGTTTAACCGATTTAAAAAACTGCATTGTTCATACCATGAGTTTCTGAGATCTTGCAACAGAAGTGACCCATGAGGGACACAGGCAACACCGATTTTACAAATGGAATAATTTTATAATCTCATTAGCAGAGAATCTTATCTAATGAACTCTGTTGGGCTGATAACATGACACACCACCAACTCTAAATAATTCTAAATAACCATATGAGAAAGTGGGGTACAGGACTTAATAGAGAATTTTCAATTGAGGAATCAGAAATGACTGAAAGAAACATAAGACATTGCGCAAAATCCTTAGTCATCAGCCAAATTCAAATCAAAACAACCATGAGAAACCATGTGATTAAGCTGTCCTAAAGGTAAGAGAATGAAAAGAATATATATATATATATATATATATATATATATATATATATTTGTAGCTCCCCTTGCTACCATCTCTTCCACGAATCGGTCGAAGGGCTAGAGTTTGAAATAAAGACAAGACAGTGGGTCATTCGTTCAATGCAATGTCAGAATGCCAAATACTGAATGCCATTTATTGAGGGGCAAGAATGGGCTTAATTACTGACTTACTGCACAGTGGAAAATTAGAGTAAATTTAGGCTTAGCTCCTCACTATGAGGTGTGTGTTTTCATGAGGTATGTATTGTCATGAGGTATGTGTTGTCACAAGTTGTCTTTTGTCAAGGAGTGTGTCGTCTCGAGGTTTGTTATCAAAACGGGAAGAGTACCAACAACAGCCATGGTGCAATGAATTCCCTCCAACAGCTTCAGGCTTGCTCAAGTTGCTTTGGGTCTTACAGTTCTCCCTTTCTTTTAATATAAACTAACACCTGCCTCATTTGGAGGAAGATGTCAGCATAATTACTTACCCATTATTGGAGAGGTCACCCAGGCCCGTAACCTTCCTGTCTTAGGTGGGATATTTGCCCCCTCTGCCTTACTGTCCCTGATGAATAGTTTGTTAGCCTCATGTGGGCAGAGGCATTTTACCTCGAGCCAAAGACAGTATCTGTCTTGTTAGAAAGTTGGCCTGGGCCTGTTTTGTGCTGTGGCAAAGTAGACCAAATGCAAGAGCTACAAACCCAGAATGATCTGCTCACAAGGTGAAGTCCTTGTAAAAGGCCTTCTGCATTGGCAAGTGAAATTCATGGTTCATAGATGTTAATGATCTGCATGGCTAAAGCATGTGTATAACTGAAAAACTCATCACTCCAGGATTGCTGGAGAAAAATGATGAATTAACACAGATATGTGTGAAAGACAGAAGAAGAAGCCATATGAGTTTCTCACAAAAATTCAAGAGTTCCTATAGGAGATTAGTTTGTAAATTTAGTTTAAAAATGCCAATTTGTACTAGATAATAAAGTGTGCTTTGGGTAGATAAGGCTTAAGCCAAATCACCTGATAGTTGATCCACTGTGCTTGCAGTATTTACCGATTGGGAGAGGGCTATGGTAGAAACTGTAGCTTCAGGGGTGAAGGCAGCACTGGTAGCCATGATCCCAGAATCTCCTTTCCTCTCTGCCACACATGGGTACATCCCCAAGACAGCTGTTACAGTCGGCAGACCTGCTGAGAACAATTGAAACTTTTTCCAAAATTATTAGCATTGTTTACAACAATAAGAATGGAACCAGAGTACAGTGCCTGAGATGAAGGTGAAAATCTTGTCCTTTGGATAAAAGTGTAAATGTATAGCCTCTTGATTCAAACTAAAACTAGTGGTTAGGATAAAAGGCCACATATAGCTACTCAGACCTGCAGGCATCAGGATGGGTAGTTTCTTGAAGACCCATCGGACCGTCTTTCTGGCTGTTACAATCACCTTACGTCCTCTTATGGAGAATCAGCCATTCAGGCACACAAACAGAGTTATTGCAGAAAATTAACAATACATGGATCTTACACATAAAATTAAAATGCAAACAGCTGAACTTATAAAAGGTACTTAACTAAAAGGCCTCTGGAAGTTTGTTGCCTTGCTTTCAGTGGGTGCACCTGAATTATGTAGAAGTTGACTTAAAAAAAGGTTTCCATAGACACCTCCCTGCTCACAGTACTCAAAGCAGATACAGCCCACAGAACAGTTATTTGGTAGACTGCCTCTAGCTTCTGGGAATTTCAAGAACTACATGAGAATTCAGGGGACAGATTGTCTCCTTGCAGCTTCCCACCCACATCCAGGGAATATCCATCACAATGGATCCAAAACCTCACTATCTCCCACCACGGATCCGAGGATGGCAGCACCTCACTCACCATGCTGTGGTTTTCCAGTTTCCCCTTCCTCAAAGCACATTACTCAAAACCACTGGCTGTAGTTTCTCTTCAAATCCAGACCAGAACGGCCCTACACTTCTTTTGACAGGCACATCACAAAAGGGGCCTGATTAGCTATTAAGGCCTGAGTGATAAAAGCACCTCCCAGGTGGTTGCAGAGTGCTTAAGGGCTAATTGCAATGTTTACTGATTGCCTTCTAGCACTAAGACTTTTCTACATCATTAGTGATGTGTATTTCTATAGCAATTGTCCTATAGCTGAACTGTGCTATCATTCTGTAGTACACAGGTATTTACCTTTCTTCCTCCTAGACACAGTGTTGCTAGCTAAATATAATTATTTAAATGGATTGAGTCTTTCTTGGTGAAAAACTTGGAAGGGAGCTCCAAATATTCGTTAACTGCCACCAAGAGATTTAGGAATGCAAAATGTGTTATTTGTTATTTGGTTAAACACTGAGTTTAGTTGAACTAAATTTGCTTTTTACCTGTTTGTCACAGGAATTTCAGATAATCAGGAAAGAAAAGCAGGGACCACATATCAAAAAACGAAAAATGATCTTTCTCGTGGCAGAATGCCTGATGATGGCTCCATGAATGTAGAATTTTATCCCTGAAATTCAGAGCAAACACTTGGAAAGGCATCATAATGAGATAAGTAGTCTTCATAGAAAATTGAATATTTACAGAGGAATATATCTTCTGTAAGCATATAAAAAATAAAACAAAACAAAAACCAACTGCAGTAATCAAGGTTCTCTGCATGAAAAGTAATGTAGGATGAATCTCTCCATATATGTAGAAAGTGGATTTATTACTATGTCTCACAAGCTGTGATATATTTCATCCAACAATGGTTGCCTACCAATGGGAATCTGAAGAGTACAGCAGTTTTTTAGTTTATCGGGATGGAAGTGTCAGCTGGTCATTATACATCAAAATTCCAAAAAAAGTAGACTCTAGTGGTAGTGAAAGAATACACTTCGTACCCAGAGCAAGGGTAAGTAGCCAAAGAGGGAAATCTTCCTCCTTCAATACCATTTATACATGTAGTCTACCACCAGAAGGTTGACCTGATTTTTCCTTTATGTGACTTTGTTCTGTTTTGTTTTTTGTTTTCAAAACAGGGTTTATCTGTGCAGGACTTAAACTCATTCTGTGCATTTGGCTGGCCTCTACCTAAGGAAAATCAGGCAGCCTCCTGTGTCCTGGGATTAAACATTTGCACTGCCACCAAGCAGTTAAAGGTAGATCTCATCATCTGTTTGCATACAAGGCTTCTGTATGGCTTTGGCAGCCATGGAATATATTCTGCCAGTCTGAAGTTTCTCAACTCCTAAATGGGAATCCATTCCAACTTGTCATGAGTTCAAAGTGCTCCAATAACTCCTATTGTCCTTAAGACATTATCTTTCCTGCAACAGGACACCTGTGCCTTGATGATCTATGTCTCCTATCTAAATAGCAATGATTTGGGAGTAGACAGTTTAACCACCCTGAAGGAATAAGTGCAGCAATGGGGTGCCTGAAGGCAAGTAGTATGTCAATTATGGAGTGCATTTAGCATTAGTGTAAGCAATTTCTGTTTTCCCTTTATACATATTAATATATGTCCCCTTCCATTGGCACACCTTTGTTTGACTACTTAAGTTTGGTGTATGAATAAAATGGAGCTTTTAGTACTGACTGAATCTTTCTGCCTGACATCATATTATGTCTCTTTCTTCCTTTCATCAAAGATAGATTGTCTTCCATTTGTTCACACTCACTGATTGAGGAATGGACATGGGACTGAGCTGCTGTTTCTGATTACAGTCCTACAAACTCCAGTCCACAACAATTTGTTCCACACGTGCTGGAGAATTGAGTTTGATGTCCAATTTAAAAATGCTGGAACTCACTCAGGCAGCATGAGCAACCCTGTGGCATATGTCATTATTCCACAATATAGCTTATTGTGCTGTGTATATATATATATAAGTAATTATTACTTCAAATTCCATGCTTCTTCATGTCCTCACTATTTGCCCATGGGTGCTTCAACTTGAAGTACTGCCTTCAAAACGTATTATGCAAAGATGCTATAAAATACCATGGCAAAGACATTTTTACCAGAAAAAGTAACATAACAAATTCTGTGGTATGTGTTTGTCCGTAAATTTATAACCAGTTTTTAGACAATGGCATTTGTGTGGAGATCATAAGTCAACTTTGTGGGGTCCACTTTTGCCCTACCACCACGGCAAGTATAGACTCATAAAATTTTCATTTTCCAGGGAGTCACATTGTAGAAAAAGTATTGAGTCTTTCAAATGAAAATGTCTCTATGAAAAAAACATTGACTTCTTATATAACCACCTTATAGCAGAAAGAGGAACCGAGTATATGGGAGTGCTTTAGAGATGGGAAAAATTCCATATTTAGCTTTCTTATTTTGTTTTGCATATATCTGCATTCTAAGCCTTTTATGGCCCTTGGTATAGATTATTTCCTGTTTTATTTTTTGTTTTCATAAGTGTTCAAACTGAATATATATATGCTTTAAATTTTCGTTAATTTTACTTTTGTATTTTTTCTCTTCTTTTTAAGAATAGTATTACTGTGACATCCTGTCTTATATAGAACTTACATTATAGATTAGTCTGTCCTAGGACATGAGAGATATCTGTCCCCCCTTGAATCCAGAGTGCTGGCATTGTAGTTTTGCTTGTCAACAGATGTTAGTTCATTAGCTTGGCTCACTTATGATGAATGACTGAGCCTGGTTGTTAGTGTAGCCAGACAGGCTCTGGTACTAAACTCCAGTAACAGAAGATGGTTCCCATCAAATGCAGGTTTTCTGCCTCAAAGTCCATTGTCTTCCAAATATGGGAAATATTATTTTCCCTTATCATTTACTCTTTTAAAACTCACCGAATGGCTTGGAAGGTTTCTGTCTATTACTAGTAATGGAGACAGCCAGGTTCACAGATGTAAGAGGTTTTTTGTACAGTTCAGTGTAATTCTTCATGTTGTTCATCCCATCATTCTAATGTCTCACTAAGTAAACTTGAAGCCATGAAGCCAGGCATGGTGGCAGAAGCCTTTAGTAATGGTTCTTAGAGAGCGGAGGTAGGAATTTCAGGATTTTCCAGTCACCAAAGATGAAAGTGGTCCCTGGGGTATGGTGTTCATACCACAGTCAAAGTTAGTCTGCGACTGCTTCAGGACAATGTCCATAAACTTTCCCAAAGCTCTGGGTCTTCAGGGCCATGACACCAGCAAATGTTAGGTAATGTATTGACCCCACCTTATTACCTATTCTTACTTATAATGAATTCTGTTAAATAGAATCAAAGTTATTTTACCATATCCATCTCTGTTTCCTATCCCTCTTATGTCTGCACCAACCCCAATGTCATTTGGGGCAGGGACAAGGCCCAACCCCATTTGTCTAGGCTGAGTATCTATCCATGGGGAATGGGCTCCTGAAGCCTTTCATACATCAGGGATACATCCTGATTCCACTGCCAGAGGTCCCTTAGACTTACTATGCCTTCTAAATGAGATGCACATTTAGGGGTTTTAGGTCAGTCATATTATGGATTCCCAACTGTCAGACTGGGGTGTATGAGTTCTGCATTGTTTTGCTTAGGTGATTCTGTGGGTATCTCGAACCTGGTCTTGAACCCTGTACTTATCACTCCTCTGTCTCTGCAACTGGATTCCAGGAGTCCCACTTAGTGTTTAGCTGTGGGTGTCTGCTTCTGTTCCTTTCAACGACTGGAAGAAGGCTCTAGAATATCCTATGAGGTAGATATCAATATCATTATATGGAAGGGCATTTAAGGTAGTCTCTCCACTATTTCTTATATTTTTATTTGGGGTGATCCTTGTAGATCTCTGGACATTTTCCTAGTGCCAGATTTCTCTTACCACCTATTATATCTCCATCTAATATGGTATCTCTTTTGTTGCTCTCGTCTATTCTTTCCAAAACTCAGTCTTCTTGATGCCTCTTGTTTTGTCCCATTCTCTTCTCCCCTTCCCTTTCTCCTAACTCTCCCTCCCCTCGCTTGCCATAGTTTGTTAAGAGCTATTCTATAGGGAACAGAATCAGAAGGATTGTCTGCTACTGGGCGATATTTGGCGGTATACTTCTAGGCAGAACTGGGATCAGATGGGCCTTGGCGGCTACGCACTATTTGCTGGCACACCTCCAGGCATAACTCCCACAAGCTGAGATCTACAACTAAAATCATCAAAGGAATAGTGTCTTGTATACTACTTTCATTGGGGAATGGAAGTAGGGACATCTAGGAAGTCAACAGAGTTAACGTTTAATGGGGCAAACTCAGGAAAATGCTACCCAAATAGTGCAGGCGGAAAACAGGGAATCCCAATAACATTACCGACTAATCCCTGAGTGGTCAGAGGCCCAATAACCACAGTTCCCTGTAGTGTGAAGAGTTGTGTAATTGGGATCTGAATTAGCCCCTCCACAAAGGCCCTGGCCATAGACAATTGCATTCTTTCCCAAGCATCTTCCTTGTTTCAAGGAATGAGCTCTATTTTATTCTCAATAGCTCAAAATCTGATGGAAATCACCTAAGGCTACAACCCTGAAGCTCTTATTTGTTCTGCCAAGAACTTTCCTGTGTTTCAGAAGGAACAATGTTACTTCTCCATGAGTGGGGATCTACACAAAAAGTTTTGCTTGCTCAGTCCAGCCCTCAACACCTCAATGTTTTCCTTTTCAAACTTTTGTCACCTGGGCTCATCTTGCCCATATGACAGAGCCATGATTTTTCTCCAGAAGAAAATGGATGTTTATGGCACACCATGACTTAATGTTCATTATGACCCAGTAAGGAAACCTTGAACAGCTTGTAAAAGCCCTGCTCCATTGAAATCAGTGGTTAGTCTATTGCCATGGTTTGGAGACATATGTCTGGACTATCCTGGAGAGAAAATATATTTTAGAATCATAATCTCTAACATGAGTGGTTAGCATGAAACTCATTTTATTTATTTATTTTTTTATTTAATTTTAGGTGCAGCACTCCCTCAGCTAAATTCTATTTTGAGAGACTAACTATACACCAAGAATTGGTAAATCTTTATATCAACAACTCCACTCTTCGACAAAACAGCTGAATGGTGGAGTGTGGTCCAAAACAAGAATGCCATTTATACATGCGTTTGACTATAACCTAGCAATGGGGAGGCAGAGGCAGGCAGATCTCTATGAGATTGGGTATAGCCTGCACCACACAGAAAATTCTAAGTCAGGCCGCAAAGCTACAAGGAGAAATTCTATTTTAAAAAATTATATACACATATACATATATATATATATATATATAACCTTTATGTGCATGCATATATATATATATGAAAAATAATTAAATAATATCATTTAGAGCATGCACAAAATTAACTCCCAATTTGGATAATCCCTTAGCCTAAAGACAAGGAGGAGAGCTTGGGACAAAACTCAAATGACTTGACAGATTTTGATGATCCCTCTTGGAAGACCTGAGTCTCCCAGAGGAATTTATGGGGGGTGGTATAGGGAGGTCACTGGGGGAAATACGAGGATGGCAGGGAGAGACAACTGGGCTCAATATGTAAAGTAAAGTCTTTTCTTTATATTTTCCCAAAAGAAGAAAATTTATTTTGATGGCAAAAAACAAAACAAGAATAACTCTGAATGGATGTGACCCCTAAACTTTAGATGGTAAGAGCAGGACTTCTGGAAGGCACTGAAGTAAACGAACCTCTCCTTCTTTGGTAAATGCCATCCCTGTGCACCAAAACCACAATGGGGCTTACTATACAGAAGTTTATTCACAATTCTACCGCATCCAAATCCTTTCCTCAGAAGCAGACCACATGGAGAAGTATTCATAGGCCACACAGTGGTCTGGGAAGCTGCTGGACCACAATGGGCCTAACTGAACACTGAATGTGGCAGCACATTCCAGTCCAGCCTCCTCCTGGAGGGCCTGCCAAACAGAATTCCATGACTCCCCATCCCACCCTCCCACATCCCGTCACTCACCATGCTTCAGCTTCTCTATTCATCCATGATCCCCCTCACAATTCCCCACAGCACCACTCATAGAGCAGCAATCAATCATCTGGCTACTGTTCTGATACAAAACCAAGCCTGCAGCATAGCTCAAGGAAGTCTCCTTCCAGACCTCATACTGGAGGGTTGGCTCAATGTCCCTGATTGGCTAATAAGGCTTCAGTGACAAGAGCAGTTCCTCAAGGGTTAGAGTGTTCTTAAAGACACAGCAAGCCCTGCACCTCCTTTGGGCCTGGCTTCTACTCCAGACCTAGGAATTTTAGAGATCTGCTTTTTTTTGAGACAGAATTTCCCTGTGTTGTGCCTGTTCTCCTAGAACTTGCTCATTAAACTGAGCTGGTCAATTTCTTCCTAATTATTATTATTAACCTTGTTGTTGTTGCTTTCTAGTAGATTTTTCTCATTAATTGTTTAATATTAATTAATTATTTGATTATTTGATTAATTCATTTCTTTTGATGTTTGAAACAGAGTTTCCCTGTGTGGTCCTGCTATCCTGGAATTTACTCTGTAGACCCTAGTCAACTCAGAGAAATCTACTTGCCTCTACTTCCTGAGTGCTAGAATCAAAGACGACAGCCAACACTACATAGTCAGACAGAAATTTCAATGTCACTTACCCTGTCTAAAATAGACAACCCACTCTGTTTCAGATGTGCAAAAGATCATCCCCTCCTTCCTCGAAAAAATGTACAGATGTTGCAAATACAATTACAAAATGCAGTTTGGAATGAATTTTTTATTCAACACAGGGAAGGGCACCTAGAATATTAAAAACTTGAGAGAGATTTTAGGGAATATGGCAAAAAAGAAGATGTTTGTTCTGTGTATTTTGCTGAGGTCAGGGGAAATGGGTGTACATTTTATCTAGTGGTCACAGACAATTTAGAAACAATGAGAGAAGGTAAGGAGCAATATCAGAAAGAACATGATATATCTTTGTCCTGTCAGATGCTTTGGTGATAGCTCCAATGCATTGGGAGTTTTATTCCTGAAATTTTTGAAAAATGTATAATAATAAATAATGTCTTCAGGGTAATTTGAATACTTTGAGAGAATTGGGCTGGGAAGCTTGCTTCTACAAGCACTGTGGTGACCGAGCAGAGCTTCCTCAGGGTACAGTGAGAAAATAACTGCATTATTCAATGTTCTCTTCTTGAACAGGACTGTTGTCAGGTTTCTAAATCAGTGGATCCATCATCTAGCCTTGAAATTGCAGAAAGACTTATTTTCTTGTTTGAGATCTGGTTCCTGTGTTCTTTACTTTTTTCCCCTGCTTTTCTGAATTCCCAGTGACAACCTTGAAATAAGTGGTTTCAGTTCATCTGACATCAGTGGGAAACTACAGAACATCTCATTTTCTGTGCCAAAATCTCTCTCATTAGTAGTTAGGACAGGGAATAATCACATCATGTGATTGT
This sequence comes from Phodopus roborovskii, assembly GCF_943737965.1. Classification (NCBI taxonomy): domain Eukaryota; kingdom Metazoa; phylum Chordata; class Mammalia; order Rodentia; family Cricetidae; genus Phodopus; species Phodopus roborovskii. Next base: position 140,348 of record NW_026125819.1, read on the forward strand.
GTAGTGGCCTGTGAAAGCTAGAGAGCCACCTTGTTTTCAGGAGAAAGGAGTGGGTGCAGGAAGAGAGCATTATTTGCTATTGGAGTCAAAGCCAGTGCAGTAGAAATGTTTATCTCTGCTGACCTAGAAAAGGTTTTTGTCTGGGTTGGAAGGCCAGGTCAGGATTCATTGCGCTTTGTCTTTAAGAAGGTGATCTTGTTACTCAGTCATCACTAGCCAACCAGACCCTCCACATGATCTGTCAATAATAAAAGGTACAGGGACCTTCTTAGTGCCAGATTAAGGCTTTTCTCTAAAACGAGAGCTGGCACCTTTTTTGTGTGTGCTGTTCTTCGATTATTGCTGCAGTAAGTTCAATGGAGAGCTTGGGAGAGCTCAGTAATCACATGGTGAGTGAGAGGCCGCTGTCCCCAGGATGGAGGAGAACATTGTGTAGTATATGAATCATGTGTTGGGTCCTCCCAACATCTGAGTGGGAACAGGAAGTCAGATTTTAGTTCCTGTGGGTTTTTCATGAGATACGTGAATCTAACTGGAATCAATGATATCACTCTGACTAAAACTTTGTGGGTTGAATCTCTTCAGAGTATTGGGAGCAGGGAGCCCTGTGTAAAAACATCTTTTAGTCAACTTCAATGAGCTTTTTTTGCATCCTTGGAAAGACTACATTTCTTGGAGACATTTAACAATTTATATTTTACTTTATGTGATGTTATGGAAAAATTAAAAATTAGGGTTAATGGCAAGAAGGAAAAACTACAAAGAACAAGAATCTCTTCTAGTGGATAACTTCCTGATTTCAGAGTACAGACCCCACATGTTATTTCTTTCATGAGATACAGGAAAAAAAAAGAAAAAGAAAACCTTGCAGGTGTGCTAATCAATCTTGATGCCCTTGCAATCAAACTTTGTACCTCTATGAAATGCTGTAACCTTGAAAACCCTATGAGCTGAGACTAGTGGTGTCAAGCCTTCCATTTCACTTTTGTTGCTAGGTAACTTAGCCTTCCAATAGAGTGAACTCCCAGACAGTTTTGTTCTTCCAATTAAAACCTTTTGCTTTCACATTTGGGAATAACTTCATTGGACTTGAGGAAACCCAGGAGGTACAAAGTTTGTGGGCTATTCCCAGATTTTCCAACCACCCAGGACCTTTTTTAACGCTGAAAGATTGAAATAGAGAAAGTAAAGACAACAAAAACCAGAGGAATGCTTGAAATAGAAAAACTGTGCAAATGATTGTAAACCATAGACACAAAATGACCAAATAGAAAAAAAGAGATGGAAGAGAGACAACCTCAGGCATGGAAGATAAACTAGAGGAAATAGATTCATTTACCAAAGAAAATCATAAATCCAACAAATCCTTAACACAAACATCCAAGAAATCTGGGACACCATGAAATGGCCAAACCTAGGAATAAT